>NW_020799095.1:103169488-103171530 GCF_003259725.1 Athene cunicularia | reverse complement strand
TGCTATTTCTTTTTTTTTTCTTTTTTTTTTCTTTTTTTTTTAATATATATATATAATAATGCTCTAGACTCGTTGCCGGCCCCGGAGCAACTTTTGCTTTACAAAGCGGAGCGGAGCCGGTGCGGCATGGGACGGGCTGGGGGGAGCGGCCAGACGGAGCGGCGACCCCCGGCAGCACTGCACTCACGTCGGGATTCGGCCCTTCGGAAATCGGGCTGGAACCCTACACCTCGGCGCCCACCGAGGGGAGAGGGGGGGCACTCGGCTTTGGAAGGGGGATAAGGGGTGTTAGGAGCCCTTTTCCAAAGCCATCCTGGGAGCTGGACCCTAGGAGCGAAGGTATGGCCCCGAGTCGAGGTTAGGCAATGAGTTTTTACCCCCAGCTCTCATTTTAAATGCCTCGCAACTAGTAGAAATTTCAGATTTAGGGACAGCGTTTGGGACGCTGGTGTGCCAAGGCTGCGATGGCGAGCCACCACTTCGCCTCGGCTATTTGGTCAAAATCGAGCAGTCTGGTAGGAAACGGAGGAAATGGAAAAATATGCGGTATTCTGCCTCCTGCTCTCATAGCTACTGAAAACTGGGGAGGGGGGGGAAGGGTTTAAATGCACGGCGGAAAGTATAGAGAATCCACCTATAAAATCAAATGCCTTCATCCCTGCAAGTCCCCTTATATTCTTTTTCTGACTCAGCTCTCCACGTTTCGGGGAGAAAAAAAAATAAATAGGGATTTCACATATACCGTGCCACGTTGTGCAGAAATAATAAAAGGAGGTGTTTGGATTTCTGCAGCAGCTTTTGAGTGGAGGCTGGGAAAGGCTGTCTCAGACTCAGAGCTTCGCCAGTGATTTTTTTGCTCTTTCCATTCCCCTCCGCTACCTGCGTTAATTCATCACAGGGTTATTCTTTTACCTTTCGCTTAGCACCTTGGCTCTGTAAAACGAAAGAGCTTGTAACGTTAGGCAGCTTTGGGGAGAGGGTTGCAACGACACGGCGAGCACTGAGGTGAGAAGGAAACGGCCTTTTGGTCCGCACCCACCGAAATACATTTCTCTCCTCCCTTCGTTTGCAAATTATTAGGAGCTGAACAGGCACACGGCAGAGTCCAGAGAGCACAGTTCAACTTACGTTGTCAGCTTGTAGCTCTTAGCACACCGCTAAGATTTATTAATCTTTGCACTAAAAGCGCCACTGAAGACTGTAATCAGGAAAATGCTTAAGGCTTCAAGGACGCTGGAAGTTAAACTGTTATTTGTCTCAGCTATTTACTTTATAACATTACCTTCGTGCCTGCGGAAAGAAATTCTGCCGTCACAATATTTCTCGGGCATTTAAAAATATTTTCCCCCTTAGTGCGCGAGAAATATATTTATCTCCAAGGCAAGCAAAACTAAGTTTTAATTTTAGATATTGTTTTAGTAACTCTACGATTAACGTTAAGAAAGCTGGATCAAACCGTCTAATGATTTGTTATAAAACTACCTCGCGGCAACAGTTTGCAAGTCCTGACCGCTGACACGATTATTTGAAACGGGAACACGCGTGGCTTCGCCTTTGCTGCCGCCTTTTGCCTTGCAGGAGCCGAAAACTCGCGTAGCCCGGGAGCTCCGGGCGGCTGCTTTGCCCCGCATTACAACGCGAGGCGGATCCTCCGGCGCACACACACACACCCCCATCCCCGAAAGAATAACCCCTGCCCCGCCGCTTCCCAGCACGGGGGGCCGGAGGCACCGTCCAGGGAAAGGCGAGGAAGGCGGGACAGCGACGCGGCTGCCCGCGCTGCCCGAGCCCTCCCAGTCGGGCCGAGGCTCAGCGGCCCCGCGGGGAGGGAGCAGGAGCGGCCCCAGGGGCACAAGGGTGGGCGAGAGACCCCCGGGAGCAGGGGAATCTGCCGTCTCCCTCCTCGGCTGGCTTGGCTGTCCTGCCCCAGCTTTCTCCGGCGCCCTACTCCTTCCCTCCTCGACCCCTTCTCCCCCAGCCCTCTCCTCTCCCTTCCGTGAGATTCTCCAACTCCACTCTTCTCCCGAAAAAAAAAAAAAAAA
>NW_020799095.1:103081598-103163689 GCF_003259725.1 Athene cunicularia | reverse complement strand
CCCAACCAAAACGAAATTCCCAATCTTAGCTAAGCAAAACGCTTCCCTTGATCCGAACTAATAATGTTTTCAGTGGCTGCTTTCGCGAAAAATTACAAAATTTGGGGACTTTGTTCCTTCTTGGGATGCAAGTTGATTTTAAAAATTTAAAATAATATCTTCCAGAGCGAGTCTGACCAGTTCTGTAAATGAGAGTCCTACTGGATTGGAAAAACAAATCAAAACAACCACATCACAGAATTAGAGACATCAGAGTTAACAGCTCGGAGTAATTAGATAGCCTATTAATAGCCTCTCTCTTCTCCGCTATAAAAAGGAGGTGGATGGCTCCTGCCTCGAAAGGTATGCGCAAGCATGCCACGGGAGCTAGGGACAGAGACCGAGGCTTCTGACGAGACGTGGGGGGCCCTACCGACAGTCAAAACATGTGTACCCCCCGCCTTTGCTTTGCCTGCCCCCCGTCCATCCCTCCCCCCCGCAGACGCCGTCCTTGCCCTTCATTTGATATATGGAGGTCTGGGAGAGAGCCGCGGAGGCAGGTCCCGGCCAGGCGGGTCGCATCCCCACCGGCCCGCAGATAAGAGATGCTGCTAAATCACCTCCGAAGAGGCGACGCCTTCATTCTCTTTTTGCTTTTCTTACCCTTTTTGTTGGTTTTCAGGTTGGCTTGGTGGTTTTGGGCTGGGTGTTTTTTTTGGTTTTGTTTTGGTTTTTTTTTTCCCCTCGGTGTTAATGGCTTCGCGGACACAGCCCTCTATTTGCAGTTAAAAGTATAAATATATACGTTCGCCGTGTGAATACCGCAATTTCCATTTCGTTCGTGTAATCACTGGCAGTGTTTATCCATTTCGCTTAAGCCTCCAGGACCGCCGAGGCTGTGCAAATAATTCACACTTTTCGATTGCTTTAGGAAAAGGTTGGTTTTGTACCGCCGTTACTGCTGCCTGGGTTGAATTTACAGTTAACTATTAAAGGTATTTTGAAACATTAAAAAGAACAATTAAAACGCTGATTGTCCCAAAAGATGCTCCTAACTAGGTGGCTATACTGCATTGTTTCACTGCTGTTACTGACCTATTTTAAAAGGTCACAGATGACTGAATTTTAAGGAGTCAAACGACGATTTAAATTCCGATTAGATGAATATAGGCAAGAAGTCGTGTAGTCTGATATACATAAGGATATTTTTTTAATGATGTAATAATTTATGACAGGTTTTTACATACATACATGTTACATACATAATTTCTTAGTTTATCTTCCCTGATGGGTGTAATAGTTTCAGTATGTAACGATGTAACACAATAGTAGCAAAGTAGATGGGAGTAATCCCAGTGTTACTGTTTGTTGGGTTTTTTTTTCGGTATTTGTAATATGGATAGAATTAGCAGCCCTTTTCCCGAAGAAATTAATTCTCGGAGTAAATCAAAGGACCTGGGCATTTTCAATAAACTCTGAAAGCAATACCATGCAACAGTATTACAGGGTAACTTCAAGGATTTGCTGCTAACATCCATCAGTAACCAGGATGGTATCTGGATCATGCATTTAGCATTTACTGATGACAATCAAGCACACAACTGTGAAATAATGAAAAGAAAACGTTTTACTATAAACTTATATATATTATTTGCTTTGAATCAGTGCGTTTTCATTGTGATATTGATGTAGGTGGGTTTTCCCCATAGTGAATCACACACAGCTTCTAGTGTGTGTGAATCAGTGCTTACAACAAAGTCTTGCTTCTCTGTCTCCACGCATTTATCCAGATCCTAAATCGGTCTAAGGCTACTCATTCAGCTGGAATTTGTCCTCGTTCACAATGACCCAATGAAGACCCAGTTCCACAGACCAAAATGGAAATACCTGCTGAAGCAATAAACCTTGCTAATGGATCAGTTCTGAGGTTAGCAACAAGAATTGCCACTCAGCCCTTCAAGACCTGATTGCAGCTTAATCAGACTGGCTTTAAGCAGATCCTGTCCCAAAACCTAGGTGAATATTTGGACAGCTAATGCAGAGCTTTCTGCTGTCACAGCTTGGAAGCTGTTGGTCCCAAACCAACCCAATCAGCCCTAACTCAGCAACTACCATAGTTCCTGTAATGAAGCTAACAATGGTAAAGGTAATGTAGATGCTCTCTGTGTTTTATGTCAGGCTCTGTCAAGTTTAACAGCATGTCTTTATGATGTAGATGCTATGACATTGCCACTAAAGATGACATTAAAGCCGGCAGATTCCAGCCCGGTGGCCAGCACAGCCCTCTAAAACTTACATTGCACTTACTTCTGGGGTCTGGTGACCGCAGCAGAAAGGCAGATGAGCAGTTATAGTAGTAGCACCTCATGACATCCCAGCTAAATCTAACAGAGACAATCAGAGCCCTGGGAGGGCTGAGAGATGAAAACTCAACAGTGCTCAGCTGGCTTGAGGGCTTTTCTCTAGCTATTTTTAGCTTTCCCCCAAATGCCCCCAATGTGACACCCTATGTAGTACCAACTGGTCTGTAATAACCACAGCTTTAGGTAAAATTACATAAATCCAAGTGTTTCAGCTTCTACACTAAGCCAAACTCTTTCACTCCAAAAAAGTTCATATCCATCAAAACATTTCCTTTTGTCCAAATTAAAGTTTTTCACATTATTTTTTATTATTTAACCCTTTAAAGAAAAAGATCAACTTTGACCCAAATTAGCAACAAGGTTGATCTTGAGAGGGCAGACAAAGTGTTTTGCATTTTCCTCTGTCTTTCAGTTTGGTAACAGGGCCACACATGGCGTGGTAGGAAAGGTCTGTCACACCTGGACCAGAAGCCAAGATCTCAGCACCTCATCCCTGCTCAGCTACCAGCAACTGCTGCAAAACCTCTTGTTTTCTGCCTGCTCAGCAGGGTACAGAGGAAGCAGTAGCCCCTGAACTGGCTTAAATTGCTGTCTGTGCTTTGAGTTTAAGGTTTTAAAATTTTTCTACTAGAAAAGGTAGGGGCTAACATGAATATGGTCCAAGACATTTCACTCATTGAACCAGAGGAGGCTGTAATTCAGCCTAAAACCAGAATTTAAGCTATACTCTTATTGTAGTTCTTACTACCTACAAGCATAGTTACTATTCATCTCACAAACTGTGTCTGTGATCTGTGCTGTTTTCAAATCTGTTTGGTTTTGCTTTTGATAGCTGCAATGGAATTGTCGAATGACATTTCCTTTAGTGAGACTTTTCCAAACAAATTAACTTAATTTCTGCTTGCAAGAAATGGAAAAAAACATATTTTGCTTGAGCCTGCTTGGAACTACATGTGCCTCTGAGGTCCAGAAGGTGACACATCTTCCATGAGTGTTTCCTCTAATAAGTGTAGAGAGGAGAAACTAATGGTTGTGAGCTGTAGCTACTAGAAAGTTAAAAATATTCTTTACAGAAATATGCTAACCATAGCTCAGCATTTGGAATTGTGGAGCATAAAGCTGACTAGGATGAATCTATGGAGAGAAACAGAAAGCCCACAATTAAACATCAGCTGGAAAAGGAGGGCCCTGAATTTAACAGGATTGGACCAGGTGAGCAGGACTGGCCCTAGAAGAGCTTGGCTGAACGCTAAATGTGAATATTTCAGCTGAATTCTTCACATCATCTGGGCATTTTGGATACAGCCAACGTTATTACAGGAAAAGCAGAATATGTTGGCCATTTTGTTATGACTGAGGATATAATTGGAGAGAAATGTTAAGTGGATGGGAAGGGAGGTGTTGATGGGGACAATCTCTGTCAGGGTTCTGTGACTGTTTTCAAGTGAACAGAAGAAATACAAGCCTGGAGTCAGCAAGTTGGAGCAGCAAGCCAGAGCTGCGGTAACAATGTGGGGTGCGATTGCCCAGGTGCAATGCAAGGGGAGAAGGAATTACCCACCTCCTTGCTGCCTGGAAGACAAAGTACGCACCCAATCCCCCGCACCCGGGGACAGCAGCAGGGCCAGGTGGCAATAAAGCCCCAAGATGTGCTCTTCCTCCACACAAGCAAGAAGTGCTGCTCTGGGTCCATACTTCCAAAGTAGGCACGGAGCTGTGGCCAGCCACCCCATGGGGTTTCAGAAACTAGGGCTGGCTAACAAGCTGCTTTGAATCCACCCAACTCTTTGCGTAAAAGCAGAATCTAGCACACCTAGAATTACACTAAAAGGTATAACAACATACTTTCTTTATGGTATTCAACATTACAATGTTTCCCAGTATCTGTCAGTTGGAATGTCAAAAATACACAATTTAATGGATTAAATTATCTTATCAGTCCTCTATTTGGAAAGCAGAAACCTGCTGTCTACAGCTCAAGAAGTAAATAAGGTCTAACGGTGAAGGACCAAACTCCAGTGGGAGTTTTGCTGGAGAAAGGCCTGTGCAAGT
This sequence comes from Athene cunicularia, assembly GCF_003259725.1. Lineage (NCBI taxonomy): Eukaryota > Metazoa > Chordata > Aves > Strigiformes > Strigidae > Athene > Athene cunicularia. The sequence continues at coordinate 103,159,295 of NW_020799095.1, read as the reverse complement.
TGACCTGTTTAATTAGAATGCAATAAAATACAATTTCCTTTACATCATTACACTCTAGTGTCAACCTTAGTGTCACAAATTTGTTAAAAGCTGAGCGAGGTGGGTCATCCGTGGTTACCTCTTGGTAAAAAAAAATGCAAAAAATGCCTTTAAGGAAATGTGTTAATAATTAAAAATAAATTTAATGGTCTAAATGAAGAATACTGACAGTATTAAAAAGGGTAATGACTTAATTATTTTTGTTGATGTCAGTTACTCATTTGTGGGCTATCAAGCTCTAAACCAGAGTAATTTATTGACTGCAATATAAACTGGATATGTGCCATATTATTCAAGAAAAACAATACACTGCAAAAACAATACAGAGAAGAGGTAATTTGTACAGAGTTCATGAGACAATTATATCATCTAATTACAAAACAGACTCACTATGCCCTTGGCTCTATTTATTAGAAGAGAATTGAAGGACATACTAAACATACTGAAAGTCTAGTAATTTAAACTTAAATCCTGCCTGTACACCCAAGAATCTGGGAAGTGGTGCAATCCAGTGCATGGATCAGGAGTCCCGAAGGAGGATACCTTGATTTGGCACTCAGGTTACCACTTCATTTTTCTGCGTGCTGGAAATTAAACCACTGCCCCATTTTGCTGAAAAATGTTTTGAAACTCAGTCAATATCACAGAAAACATTTAATAATTTTAATAACACTAAATAATTTATAACTTCAAGACCTAACAGCAGTTTGAAAACTGTGTTTTACATGCTTCACTGGTGCAGTGACTCTCGAGTAATCCAGCAGAAGCACTTGGATGCAAGTGGATGCGTTTCATGTTCAAACATAAGCAAATCATTGAGGTGCCTGAACCATAAGACATAACCAAGGCTTTGCACATATAACTCCCTCACAGTGAAGCTCATCACAGAAATGACCAAGACCAAAACAAAAGCAAGTTGCTGAATTATTCTGCGAATTTCCAAATCGTAGCTGCGCTGCAACCTTTTGAACTCTTTTCAGATGTTTTTCCTTGAACTTTCAGTGCTATTTAAGGAACATACAAATATTTTCTTTGTTGATCATGTAATGAACTTCATTAAATAAAGCTGGTTTCTTGCATATCTTCTGGTGGTTTTTTATTCTCAGTTTACTGTGCACTTTGTATTTGAATAGATTTTAATGAGTGACATCTAGCCATACTATAGCAAATTGTGGAGAAGGCTAATATTCAGAATGATTATAAGGAATATTTGTTTATAGAACAGGAAAAAAACCTCAATGTCTCTTTCTTGGTTTTTATTAATAATAAGCTGTCTTGTACACAATACTTTTAAAAGTTAATGCTATGAGGATCTAGCAGACAGAATAGCAAATGGAGAGCCTGGGAGACCTGGATCTGACTGGCTCAGGTAGGGAAGGCATAATTCTACATATTGGAAGATGCAATTCTACAGCACATTGGCCCTGGTGCAATCCTGGTTTAAGAAATCCTCTCCCTCTGCCAGGAGGGACTCTTCTGCCTGGAGGAGTCACCCTGGTGCCAGCACAGCAATCCACTGCCTTCTCCCAGTTGCGTTAATGAAATTCCTTGTGGGACCACACTGGAAGAAAGACCATTGAAACAATTACAACTAAAAATAGCTCTCCCTTTCCTCCTCCCACGAACAGTTTATTTTTAACTTCCATCACTTCAGTGCTCTGATTCAAGCACTGCTCTACACGCAGTTGTTTTGGCACAACTGAGGAGGTGACAAACCACAGGCCAGAGGTGGGAACAAGCATCTGGGGTAGGAGCTGGTTACAGCAGCTTAGCTGCCAAAGGCAGCGTATTATGGGACTATGGTATGACAGATAGTTCATTGTAAGAACTTAAACTTTGCCTTTCTTGGCTGTTTTTGTAGCCAGGTAGCATCTCTACTGTAAATACCCGGTACAGAAGTGCTGGACTAACAGCGTTGTTTTCCTACCCCAGCCTGGTTCATTTACATTAGAGACTTGCAGTCACTTGAGTTATACCATGGAGAAACACAGTGTAGGCAAAGCCTCAGCCAAATCATGAGGTCTATATCCTTAAAGACATTTATTTAGATGTCCATCTTCTAGTCAGTGGAAGGCTTAAATGGACAGGGTTAGGAGCAGGCATATAGTCAGGGACGACACTTTGCCCATAGGGCAACAGCCACCTACACACCCCAGATGTGTTCCCTTGCGGATCTCTGGTCACAGACTTAAGTGTTTTACTTACAGGCTAAGGATCAACACGTATATGTGATTCAGGACTGAGTAAGACTTTCTGTCAGGTCATTTTGGCCAGGATTTGAGGCTCTTCCATCTTTTCTTAAAGCACAGGCCATGAGTCACTTGCTGAAATCTCCTTTCTTATCTCTCCAACTTCCTGTCATTTCAGGCGATGGTGACCCTTTGATTTCTTCTGTCCTCTGCCTGTGATTTTTGTCTCTTGAGGACTCAAAAACTAGAACCTAATTTGAATTTTTGGATACAGCTGTGTAAACACTTGGGCAAACCTGCATAGCCTTTAGCATACAGGAGGTCAGATAATATCTATTTTTTTCCCCATTAGGGTAAAAGTATGTCCCTAGCACATTGCTAACCAATTCATTTTAGAGTAGACAACACAGGACATCATATAACCCATTCTACGGTTCCCTGTATTAAAAACAATGGTCTGACTTGTTCATGTGTGACAGCATCACAGCATGACATCACCCAGAACCTGCTGAAGTCAATGGAAGAAATAACAGTTCAGGTGGGTTTGGACATCTCCTTTAATACCTCAGGAAATACCTTACACATCACAGTCTGGGTTTTGAGTCTCCACTGTGTTCAGCAGCCATTATTTTTCCTTCCAGTCTTGACCTAGACTAGGCACCTGAAAGATTTTGTTACTCATGACTGGTACTTTGAGCAGATTTAAGATTTCAGTGTCAAATTTTTCATTAAGAAGACCTTGTTTGCCCGTGCAAGCATATTGTTTCTCTTCTGCTCCTCACGCATTGTTTCAGTCCTCCCTGAGGTTAGTAGGCCTTCTTGTAATGAAAATAGGTTTAAAATAAAATAAAGTCACAATGGCTCTAAAAGAGCACTTCCATGGCACTCCACTGTATCTTGATGGCATAAACAAAATACCTAATTAGAAGTCACCCCTGAAAATTATCTGGCTTGCAAAAGTGTGATTTTGTGATGGAATGGGGTGGCCCAAGCTTGACTGGACCAGGTTGAACCATGAGCACCTTCAAACCTTCAAGAGCTCTATGGAGCTTTAGTCCTCCATCGTCTGCAGAATTAGCCCTGGAACCATTTCTTCAAACTATGGTGAGATATAAACTTCCTCATGTGTTCAGCTACTTCATGTTTATCTGCCATTTCTAAACTCTGTCCCATCACAGAGGGAGGATAAGCTCTCACTGATTTCAGCGACTTTACCTGCACTGGAGTATTTTTCTGTTTTTCTGGAACCTCATTCATGCCTTTTCTGTCCTCACTTCCCAGAGGTGAAGCAGCAGAGTATACAGAATCTACACGCTTGCTCTGGAGAACACAATATATGGTATGTAAACAATTATTTTTTTTAATAATGTATTTTCCTAGTAACCCTTACATATCCATCAAGCTGACAGTTATTTCAGAGAAGACTCATGCTACTCATAAAAAGCCTTTACCAAAGTCAGCCAAAATTCCAAGAAAAAAAAATTAGAAGGGCAAGCAGGTAACTAATTCATTTTGGACCTGTCAGGTTGTGACCTGAGGCATGCTTTCAGAGGAAAGGCAAAAATAGGATTCTTTCCCAAATGAGGAACAATATGATGATTTAAATATGGAAGGCTAAATGATGATCATGCATTTGCTGCCCTCACAGAAAACATTCCCAAGAAGAGGACTAATCTGATGTAGTAACAGCAGATGGTTACAAACAGCCAGACAGGCAGTATTGACTCAGAGCTCCCACTCCTGCTCTCCCTTTCCTGGCTATAGCTTATGTAAAAGACTAGAAAGAAGGAAAACCCACGGAATAATGAAGATGAATGCAATAAATATACCTGAGCCTGTCTACTTGTTTTAGTGGTTAATGCCACTAGAGAAACCCTGCAGGGCTTTAAGCAATTATTAGTGATGAAGATTTATGAAGACCTTTTGAAAACTTCATTAAGGGGTCAAAGAGATTTAAGTGGCCTCGCAAGCTCTGTACTGAGCCAAGAGATTCACTTTGCAGAAACTCAGTCAAAGGCAGTGAGGGGAGAGGTGGCTTGCAAGGACTATTCACACACTCTGGCCTGGGAGGAACAATTCTGGGTACCCTATGGATCTGGACAGTACAGAGTGCTGCCAAAGTCCCAAGAAGGGTTGTGGAATGTAAGATGTTTAAAGGAAGCTGCTTAACAAAAGTAATTGCTCTGAATAATGTTAAGGCCAGCATACTATGGTAAGTAAGCCAAGTCCAGATACACTGCCGGCATATCTCTCTTCTTCCAGCTTCCCTCAGTTTGTCCAAAATACGGTAAAAGCATTTTTGTAGTTTGGATGTGTTTTCTTCTTTCTGATGACAAGGGCTGCTTGAATACCTTCAAATAATAGCCCAGAATCTTACCTTCCATACTGATGCCTCCAAGCAGTTGTTTAGGACTGTGATTATTTAGATATAAATAGCAGTGCTCATTAATCTGCCAGTCATTTACTCCCAGCTATGAAAATGCAAATTGGGTTGGCTTGTTTGTGTTTTCAAGAGAGAGAGAAGGTGGTGGCGGTAGGTGGGAAGGGGAATGTTCCCCGGGTGGTGCTGTTATCACCCTTTCGTCTCGCAGGGAACGTTTCATCTGCACCCTGGAGAGCTTTGCTGGGCTCTGTTCCACTGACACCAAGGTGGGTGTGCATCATGCACATCTTGTAAAGGTGGTTCATGGACTGACGGATTGGGTCAACCCCATAAAAAAACAGCTCCTGGACTTTTTTTTTTTTTTATTTAATAGGCGTGCAGCAGAATAAGCTCTGGTATCTGGCAAAGCTGGCAAACCTTGACAGAGCAAGAGATGAAGGCTGCTCTCATAGTGTCGCAGGTAAAACTATCATTCCCTTTGGCTTGCTGGAGCTCTCCGGCCATTGGGAAGCAGCCATGATGGAGCAGACATCATGAGCTGTTATAAAATTCAGTATAAACCAAAGTAGCTGTGTTTCAGCTTAACTGCCCACCTGAAGCAAACACCCTTCACTAGATGGTTTATAACCCAACACAGGGTGCTTCAGGTGAGGTGCAGGAGGTGTTACAGAGCCTCAGTGCCTAATGAGGAGGCAAAGACCTGCCCTGGAGCTAGGAGGATGGAAGGTAAAAAGAGAAAGGTAGTAGATGATGAAGAAAAGGATACCTGAGAAATCTGCAGTAAGAAGACAAACACTAGACTGAGCCCTCGAAGACCTCCCTCACCTCATATCCCATACCTGACAGCTGCCAGTGGCAGGCACTTATAGAAACCTCCCAAAAAAAGATGTATAAGGCAGTCCCTCTCCTATTTTTTTTCCCCATCCTCAGCATATTAAATATCTTCAAATCTAGATGCCTTCAACATGAATTGGACTCCTGAGTTTTAACTGTGCATTGTTGGAAGGAGGATCTCATAATGGAGTCAGTTTAACAATTAATTTTCGTGATTTTAAGGGAGCTTGTTCCTTCTAGACCTCATTCAGGAACACACTTTTTACATTTGCAGAGCTTCAAGTACCTGCTTGACATTAAATGAGAGAGATAGAGGGAACCACACACTTGTGCATGGGATTCCTCAATCAGGTTTCATGACAGAATGGCTCAAGCCTGGGGTAACCTCCGGTAAGGGTTGAATTTCTGAATGATGCAACAGGCATGCCTCAGTCACCTCTCTGCATGACAGCACTATCAGGCACTACTTTAGCATCTATTAGAAATGCATCATTGCCTAAAGAGCCTCCAAATCAAGCTGTGGCAATACTTCCCAAACAGTTAGTCAATAAAAAAATTCAATATTGATGAACAGCATAAGGAAATTTATCTACCATTACCTCCATTCTGCAGAGCTTCTTAAAGGAGTAAAGGGCCTTACCTTGCTACCTTCATTTGAATACAATCATTTCTGATGCATTCCTGAAGCTAGCAACAAAGACTGGAGGTGTCCCATCTGCAGGAGCAAGCAGAGACTGGGTAGTGAGTGGAATTAGGCTGGCAGGAAGGAGAAGCCTCCCGCATGACAGTGAGTCATGAGATCTCAGTGTTGACAAGGAGAATGACTACAGAAGAGCCAATTGCGTAATATCCCAAAGAAAAGCAATTAAGTGGCTTCATTGATACAAGCTTTGCATGAGCTGTATACTACAAATAGCAACTTCATTCAGGCCTTTTCAATGACACATGCTAGAGATAGGAAGAGCCAAGATAATAATGTTTTGCCATGGCATTTGGGGAAATTGGAGATGAGGAATTTTTCCAGAGTGGGAACCCCTTTTTTCTCACTGAAGACTGTTTTGATTTCAAGCACTGCTGACTGTGCTCTGTTGCCACATTTTTTAGGTATCTTTTTTATTGGTCCCTGGATGGTAGGGCACAGGAAGATTTATGCAGTGGACAAAACCTCTTTTGAGGCATGTCCTATAAAAGTGGGAGGAATGTGCTCCAGACCTTCCATAAATACAGGGTTTGCTCACTGTATCTAAGAGCCTCTACATCAAGAGCATTGCTCTTGCATACCCTGTGGAGACTGGGGATATAGGGTCACAAAGAGAAGCAGTGGGTGACTCGGGCACCTGGTGCCTGAGTTCCTGGGTGCTGGTGTCAGCCCTGGGTGACAGTAGTTGCCTCCACAGCCCTGAGGTGTGGCAAGTTGCGTCGCTGATGCTCCTGGATGACTGTCACAGCTTGTGAGATTTTGTAATGGCTCAGCTACGAGAGCAAAGTTATCCTGGGGTGCTGCTATACTTAAGGCCATGGCAGTCCAGCAGGTAAAACCCTGACCTGTAAGGTTTAGGGTAACAGCAACTACAGAGAATAAAAGCACTTTGAGGGCTTAATAACTGCTCCAGAAAAAAATTCACAGTGAAGTGTACCCTGATCCTTCATCTTGAGCCATATTCATAGGCTGCCAAAGTAGGAAATGTCTGAAGTGACAGGAATCCATGCATCAGGGGACCATTTGCCATTGTTGTTTGGGTTTTTTTTCTATTTTCCACATGCAAAATAATACAGGTCATCATAAAATTATTTAGAGACCTGTGATGATTCCCAATTAGTGCTCCTAAACCTCTGCTCAATTCAGGTTTGTGAGCAAAACAAAAGATAAACTGAAGCAGAACGCAGCCGCGCTTTTCCTTGAGCCAGCGGGAACTTTGCCAACATTTGATTTTTAAAATCTGGTTTCCTCAGCTAATTTAGTCATGCAAAAATTAGCAGCCTCAAGAAGGAAAGTGTAACTGTGTGTTACTCCTGTTATACCCAAAAGTGGGTTACGTTTCCCATCAATTCCCTCAAGCAAAACCTGTACACCTGTGAAGCACCATAATTATTTTTTTTTCCTCTCTCTGTGGTGAGACTTTAGCTACAAGTGAGCAGCAATGTTTGTTGAAAACCTTCTTTTGGGCTTTGGGTGCTGTCATGCTTCTTACCTGGGGGCTGTCAGCTCAGCTGCCACATCCTTTTTCTGCAGAGGGGAAGGAGAACATTTCTCTTTCCTTCCTCCTCCATGTGATAAAAAGCCACAGGGAACCACATTGCTGCATCAGCCTGAATTGCCGTGACCAGATTTGCCAGGGAACTTTTCCTACCGGAAAGCTGAAGTACCACAACTGCTCAACAGCCTGTGCATGTACCCCAGGCTGCGTGTAGGAAATGGGATGGGCAGAACTGCTCCTGCCCAGCACAATGCTCTTTCACGGTCTCCCCCATACCATCCCAGCTCTGGGGGAGCATGGAGTACAAGCAGGAGTAAGATCATCAGGCAGTGGTGGCCACCACAAAACTGCCACGTAGGCTCAGATCCCACCTGCTGCATCGTCTGGAATAAACTTGAGTATTTTGGGGATGCCCTATCCAATGAAGGAAAAAGTAAATGGATCTTTAGCTACTGGGTTTCAAATATCTAAATTAGACTGCTGCAAAGAGAAAAGGCATGTTTTTTTCTCTGTTGGCAGACAGAAGTGATGGACTGCCCGTTTAGCCAAAGTACAGTCAAAGTAAAAGGTCCTCCAGAGAAGAGTGGAGAATCCCCATCACTTGTGCTTTTAAGAGTAGATTAAACACCTTAGAGGAAGGCAAGACACATGAAAAAAAAAGGACTGGGAGATTCCTCCCAACAGAATACCTCTCTGGATCTGCGAATGAGCAATGGTCCACATCCACCAGTGGACAGCGTGGTCACAAGGGAGAAAAGTTGCAGTCCTCAGATAAATGACTCTGAAAATCAGCAACCAGCCACAGGAACAATCCACTATCAATGTTTTGCCTCAAACTTAGTCATGAAACCAAGAGGAGTTAAGAAAGGCATGGCTGTTGCTCAACAATGAAATCCCTTTGGCAATTAAACTCCACCAATAAGTACTGGCGAGTGCTGGAAGGAACCTTTATTTCTAGAAATTATTTTAGCTGTGGAAAATATAAACTGTGTCTTCCCTGCAGACACAGACAAAACTAATCAAAATACTCCTCGTAACACAAAGGAAATACCTCTGGGCTGCGATAAGGAATATGAATGTAGTTCTTTTACGTCTCTACTAGCTAATAACAATAAGATGGGCTGGTGGCACTGTTTTCAGCATGGAGATTAATAGTCAGGGAGAAACTGAGAAGGATAAAGTACACTTTCAGTTTTCTTTCCGATGGCTAATTAAAAAGCTCATATCTGAGAGGAAACGTTGTGGAAATGAGAGCCATTTGGATGTGCCTTCCCCCATATACTATCATTCTCTTCTGTGAGGAATGCTTTATTAATGCTAATCTCATCCCTGTGCTTTGACAGAAGTTACGGTTTCCTTCCTTTGTAGCCACTAAGGCTCAGTTCTATTACGGGGTTTGTTTAATGGGAGCTTTATTATTTTACTAAATTACCTCATCTTCTGGGAACAAACTTAACCTTGAACTACGAAGCTAAATGGCTTTTTAATGATGCAAGACTGTTTGGAAATTGTGCTTTGATGACTAAATTTTCTTCATTCTGCATGTTTAATATGTGCAATATACACAAAAAAGTGACTCATTTCCGCAGATTTTCCTGATTCACTATTTTAAAATCAATTTGCTGCAATTATTAGTGTTAACATTCTTAATGGTATTCAGGCATCAGTGAGGACCCCCTTGCATCACTAGGTGTTGGAGAACGGCTTGCAGAGAGCAAGGCCATAGCTCCCTGCAGGAGCTGGTCGGCCATAGCTCCCTGCAGAAGTCGTTCTCCAACAACTAGGGAACCCAACTTCAGTAAGTTGGAAAATCTTGCCAACATTGATGTTTAAATATTCAATAGTGAAATGTTTAATTTCTGAGATGGTTTAAATATCACTCCTAGGTGTATTCTGGGATGAAGCCTTCTTGTGCTGCCATGGGACTCAATGAGAAACTATGAGAAACAATGAGAAACTACCATTAACCCAAATAAGACAGTGATTCAACCCAGAGTTTGTAGTCAGGACAATGAATGTAATTTCCTAGGACAACCCATGGGATGGTGGATCTCTCCGATCCCAGAGAAAATAGGCTTTTGCTCACAGGGTGGCTGACTGAGTACAGAGGGCAAAGCATATTACAGGGCTATTTTGTTAAAGATCTGATGTACACTAGAGGAATTACTGTCTTGGTTCCTGGTTGATTCCCTCCCAAATGCCTGCAAGTCGCTGCAAACCCACACAAAAGACTTCTTGACTCTAGAAAAATGTATGTCTGTGTTTAGGGTGTGTGCAGTTTGGATACTTCTGAGACTCTATTGCCCAGAGGTCACCTTTGGGCTAAGCTGGGGGCAGTGTTTTTTGTTTGTATCAGACTTGAGTGGGAAGAAATACATGAAAATCAAACAGAAATATGCTGTTTACTCATGGGGTAGCTACACTGTGATGACCTATCTATTAAGGAATATTGTTAAACCTTGTGAACATCTTTCCATGTCTCCAATGAGAAGAGCCCTGCATCTTCCTGCATTAGGAGCAGAGGGCTGGGTGCTGCCTCCCCTTCCTCATCCTGGGAAAAATGCAGATGGGTGCAGCCATCCAGAGCGGTTAGGGAACCAGCATTGGAAAGGTTGATCCTTTTGGGGAGCAGCAACTTCTTCTCAGTCATTAGGTCTCTGAGGGAAAGGGGCCCTGAAAGAAATGGCAACTGTGAGCAGGTTGCAACACCAGAATAGCTCATCCAGACTGCCAAGAAATTCCCAGGAGAAAAAGCTACCAGGGCTGGGTGACAGGCTGGATAAATTGTTCCAAGGGCTTCAGGCAGTCCCTTGCCTACACTGAGCTTCCAGTTTTGCCCCACACTGCCAGTAAATTCAAAATAGGGTTGTCGTGAACAGGTCACTTCTCGCACATTTTTCCTTCTGCCTTTCTCATCCTACAAAACAGTCCTTGCACATCATGCAAAAAACAGGTATCTCTAATGACAGCTTCAGAATTGGCACTAGTAATTTCATCTGTCGTTAGACACTCAAAATCAGCTAAACAATTTTCAGAATAGAAACCAACAATTCTGATACCTAGTTTCTCAGTCCACAGAAGTTACTAAGCTTCTGTCTGAGCTTTGCACTCAAATTTAAGAGCAGAGCCTCTTTCCCTGAATGCTCTCATCAGATGACCCACTTCTAACATAATGCATTCAAGTCACTAGAGGACAAACTCTTCAACCTTTTTTTTTGGTGCCATCCCAGTAAGATCACCTCTCATTCTCTTAGTGTAGTTTTTTATACAGAGACCTCTGCACTTGCTGCAGGGAATGGTAGTTTGTTCATCTAAAGAGACCACAAACAGCCAAGTGCCCCTCACCTACAAGATTTTATTCCTTCCAGCACCCCCATTCCTGTAGTAGTCTCGGGCTCCCACATTATTATGAGTCTCTGTGAAAACACTTGCCCTACAAAGCAGTATGGCCAACTGTCCCCCAGGCAAACTTTCACAGCTACATGTCAGAATCTTTTCCAAGTGAGACCTGTAGGACAGCACAACACTGCTGGCATCAGAAAGCTGAGGTAGGAGTTCTGGCAGAAGTTCATTATTTGGGGATAGCAGTGATTGCCCACTGCCTTCCTACAGAGTGGGGATGATATGGATATGGACTGGGTTACGAGGTGATTTAGTCATGTTATTCCCAGTATTCTCTGCCAGTTCACTTCCCTCACCACCTCGGGTTGCCTGGGAGTCCCTGTGCCAGTGCAGCTCAATGTATCTCCAATAATTCATTCAATAGTCAGTCTTCAATTATTTTAAAAAAAAAAATCACTTCGGCAACAACCCCCAGCAGCGCTACAGGCTTGGGGAGGAGTGGCTGGAGAGCTGCCAGTCAGAGAGGGACCTGGGGGTGCTGATTGACATCCCGATGAACAGGAGCCAGCAGTGTGCCCAGGGGGCCAAGAAGGCCAATGGCATCCTGGCTTGTGTCAGCAATAGCGTGGCCAGCAGGGACAGGGAAGGGATCTGACCCCTGTACTCGGCACTGGTGAGGCCGCCCCTCGATTCCTGTGTTCAGTTTTGGGCCCCTCACTACAAAAAGGACATTGAATGACTCGAGCGTGTCCAGAGAAGGGCAACGGAGCTGGTGCAGGGTCTGGAGCACAGGTCGTACGAGGAGCGGCCGAGGGAACTGGGGGTGTTTAGTCTGGAGAAGAGGAGGCTGAGGGGAGACCTCATCGGCCTCTACAGCTACCTGAGAGGAGGTTGCAGAGCGCTGGGGATGAGTCTCTTTAACCAAGTAGTAAGCAATAGGACAAGAAGTAATGGCCTCAAATTGCACCAGGGGAGGTTTAGACTGGATATTAGGAAGCATTTCTTTACAGAAGGGGTTGTTAGGTAGTTAGGTTGTTAGGTGTTGTAATGGGCTGCCCAGGGGTGGAATCCCCATCCCTGGAGGTGTTTGAGTCAGGTCGACATAGTGCTGAGGGATCTGGTGTAGTTGGGAACTGTCAGTGTTAGGGTAACGGTTGGACTGGATGATCTTCAAGGTCTTTTCCAACCTAGACGATTCTGTGATTCTGTAATAAGACAGCTGAACATGGAAAGAGCGCCTGTCTTGCCCAAGGGCTCCTCATGCCTTAAAAACTACAGCTTGACCACCTCTGCTCTATTCCATCTTTATTGCCTGTAGCATGAAGACAAAATGCCCTGCAAGGAGCCACTGAAAATGAAGTCTGTATTTCCTGCAGATCCTTTACACGCAAAAGAATATATTTTCATATTTCATTCCTTCTGACTCTCTGGTTATGTGCAAGTTCTACCACCATAAATTTATGGCATTGCTTGGAAATACAGTTGACAGACAAGGTCCTGCTGTGCTACTAAACATAAATATTTCACCTTCTTGTTGTGTTAAGCCTTGTCTGGATTTTTTTTCCCCCAATACTTTTTTTCCAAATGGGAATGCAAACAGCTGAAGACCAGTGAGAAAACATGGAAATAGATTTCTAGGAAAGTAACCAAAAGGGCTTTACCAGCAGGACAAGTTTCTTATCAAGAACTATTTTAGGAACATGAGGAAATGAAACTTTGATGAGTGAGTTCCAAGAGGGAAGATTTACTGAGGAGCTGAGGGTTCAAAGCAGGATGACAGCACAGCTATCAGGAAACCTTCTCTGCACCTGTTTCTCCACCAGCTGCCTAACTGTACTCCCCCTCCTCTCTGCTGGCAGCTGAACGGCCAAGATCTGCATCCTCTTTTGTACTAATCCACTTCACCGTCTGTCTGGAAATGTTTGCCAGTCACTTCATCCCCTCCTCCTCCTGAGCAGAGACATAAGACACAGTTTCTGATTTTAATGCCCAGCTGTGCTCCAGAGACCTTGCATAAATCCAAGTCACGCTCTCGAAAATAGGGCTGCAGCATGCCTCAGTTTCCCATTGTACAGGGGAAACACATTACAGCCTTCCTCCATCTTGTGTATATTATCTAGTGAAGCTTCAGGCTCCTTAGTCTGGCAGCCGCTTCTTTCAGAGGCTGTTTAGCATCCAGTGCCAAAGGAACCACCTTAATTTCAGTTTACAGGTGTTGTTGTGCTTTAATGGTGCTTGAAGCATTTCTATTATGGCCCATTGGTGCAAAATTACTGTAAATCAAAGCCCTTTTATGCACGGAGATGAAGTGTAGTCTTCCTCTGTGCCACTGCTTTGCACATGGGCACTTTGAACAGGTCTCCTCCAAGCTGCATGTCTGAACTGTTGGTTTCACAAGCAGGAGTCTCACTCCTGCATGCTCCTCCCTTGGAGAATTGTCCTGAAACTCTCTCTTGCTGCACCAGGTCCCAAGATCCCTGAACATCGCAATTCTGCCCCTGTGTTGTGATGAGACAGCAGAAGTGGGTGGCTTTGATGAAGTTAGCAGAGTGTCGTAAAACATCTTGGTTTTATATGTGATATTGGAGTCAGTTTAGGATGATGATGCTAGACATTTCAGCACACAGGCACCAAAGTACACTCACACCCTATTTTTGTCTCAGCAAGTGATTGCTATGTCTAGATGAGAGAAAATGTGAGCACTTCCCATCTCAGCCATACCCCAGCTCTACCCCAGAGAGAAGCATTGGCTTGCACCGGCTGCAGCACTGGCCAGCCTTGTTCACTTCGCAGCTTTCCAGGAAGGGGATGGCTTGTGGACCAACATGGCCCAATAGGTTTCTTGCCTGCAAGGCTGAGGCAGGCTAACAGAGCCTGCTGTTCCCCAGGAAGCAGGTCCAGGAACATCCTCAGATGTTTCCCCGCAGCTGCGCAGTGGCAGCCCAAGGAGCAGCATGGGGTGGATGTGGTCAGCAAAGCCTCGGTCAGTAAAACCTGCTAAGCAAACATGGCCACAGATTCTGCCCGCGTCCTTCGTGAGGAAGTCATCTCTTTGATCTCTCACTGCCCACACACACAGGGAGCACGCCGGGCCCGTGACAGACGTAAGGCAAAGTAAATAACCCACCACAGCCCAGCAGCTGGCTGCCGTCTTGTCACAACTGGTGGTGCATGGGGGATAGGAATAGAGCTTTGGGCATCTGTTCCCACAAAGACCGGGCTGGCTGTTTGAACACTCTTGTTTGAGCGTTGCTCTTGCTTGCTCCTGGTTCACATGTCATTGTTTGAGAAGGCTGTTGGGTCCCAGGCAGCACCAGACAGACAGACAGACTGAGCTCAAGATGTAGTGCATGGGAAAAGATAAACTGCCTTGAGCCATGGCAAGGAAGGGTGATGGGCAGCTTGCAGAGGAAGGAAGACTATCCTGGAGGCCCTGATGGAGTGTCTACTCCTCAGCCACAAGGCAAGGACATTAGCACATCTCTGCTTTGGGTGATGAGGACCTTGTGGAGATCTTGTGGGCCTGTTGTTCTGATGCCACGCATTGCAGCAGGCAGAGAGGATGGATTTGGCTCCCAGCTGAGCATGACCCAGGGAGTCAAGGAAAATACCAAGGAGACTTCTCTCAGAAAAGTGCTATCCTCCCTGAGCTTGAACTATATCCCATAATGATGGATTTCAAATAAAGGGTAGCCCATTTACCATGTAGTTGAGGAGCCTGTATCAAATTCCCAAGCTTCTCCTCCTCCCTGACAATGAGAAAACTGGTTTTAATGTATCTTATATATCAAGTTCATGACCTCCTTAAAGAAAATTATTCTTGTTTTAACAACTGTGACTGAAATGTCTTTAGCAGCGTGTGACCAGTATTGAGGACAGAGCTGTCTCTATCACATTAAGCTCCACTTTACATAATTTGTTTTGCTCTTTTTTACCCATGTCCTCCCTTTGCTCGCAGCCCTTTCCCTGGTTGTTGGCTGCTTAGGGATGGCACAGGAGGGAGGAGCAGTTGATGCAGAAGAGTGGCAAGACATGGGCTATGCACTTGGAAACTTTGGTCAGATGTATATTTCTTCATATATGAATGCCACTACTATTTCTAGCAAACCTATAGGATTGTAGCTCCAGTCATTGTTATTGTTGTTATCTCAGAAGCACCTGGAGGATTCATCACGAGTCCCAGGCCTTCTGAATTAGGGAGAGAGGTACAGGGACTGTGCTACAGAACCTTCTAGCATGAGTTATATGTATAATGCACAGAAATTTGTACCAGTTAGATGTATATAGATATATAAGCACACACATTTTTTAATGTATATATATTTTACATATGAGTGTATATGTACGTGTATATATATATTTATATTTATATATATATATATATATATATAACACACGCATGTATGGATGTCTCCTGGCACTGTACAGTCCTCTAGGAAGGAGCACTGTGTTCTCAATGCCTGGCCACAGTGAACATGTTTTCATTGCATTTACAGCCAGAAGAGGCCATCCTGTGGATGCCCTAAACTTTGGGGTTCTCATGACCAGTGCCCCCAGATCTGGTTGCACATCCAAAGGCTTAGAGTCACTGATGTCTGCCTTGGTCTCTTCTTCGCCTGAGCAGGGAGCCTGGCCTGGGCTACAGCCTACTCCAGGCACCAAAGTGATGTCTTCATCCACAGTGATGCCTTCGAAGAACCTCATAATCATTGAGGCTGTGTTTCAAGCTGAAGAGGCAGACAGCACAGAGAAGATGTTATCACATTCTCTGTAGAAAACTCCTGGGAGAGTGGGACCAATATTTGAAGCTTTCACCCAACAAGCTTTGACCCCTTTGGAAAAGTCTGCCTTTTCTGTCTTTCCCTCCACCCCTCTCAGCAAAACAGCTGAGCCTATGGCAGCCCTGTGGCATCAGGGCACCATGCCACCCCGCCGCAGCCACCCCGTGACAGTCTGGCGGAGTCAGTAGGCGTTTGGGACCGAGAGGAAACCCAGTACCTTTGCACATTGGAGCCACTTACAATGACTTTTGTTGCTGATGGCGCATGTTTGGTTGTACTTGTTAAATCTTGTTAAACAGGAAACAGGTTTCGAGGCGAGAGGGTCCCTTAGAGTTCAAGCTCCCGCTTTCAAATGTTCTTACAAGATGCACAATTGGCATCGACTTACAGGAAATATTTAATTGGAGTCGGAAGGCGCTGGCTCCACTGACCTTGTATTACATTCCTCTGCATGTTCCTTTCACAATGATTTTCACCTATAGCTTAGATCAGTGATTTATTTATACCAGCCAATGGTGAGTTCAGCAGCATCAAGGGGACAAGTGGACCACAGAGATGCAGTGAGCAAAAGGGAGGAGCAAGCAGCAAGGAACAGTCTTACGAAGCAGAAGGGGCTGCCGCAAACCCAAGAGTGACATATTTATGAGTCCAGTATCGGTTGCCTGCACTGATAAGCCACAGTCATTAAAGGAAGGAAAAGTCACCTTTGTGTATATAAAATATACAAGATTCATAGTCTGAAAAGACTCAACAGGAAAGCATTAGGTAAATAAAGGATATCCCATAAAGCATAATGTGAAAATTAAATTACCTCATAAGGGAGGAAGGCTGTCTGTCCCAGCAGTGAAAGTGAGGAAGAATAAAAATCCTCTATTCCATCTCAAAGCTGATTTGGCTTTGGGGTTTTGGGTGGATCTAGACACATTGTTACTGATGTCTATAAAAAAGGCATTAAAGTCCATTATGTTGGACTGGAAATGCTGCAGCTTCCCATAAATTTTCATTGTATGCTCACGAGGTGGTGAGAAACATCCTATGCGTTGCTGCTCATGGTGGCCAAATAACAGAAATGCCATTTCAGGAGCGAGCTGGACTTTTCACATTATTTCCAGTTTTCAGGTCTCACCAGATTTTCTTTTCAACTGAGTTTGGGAGATGTGAAATGTAATACTTGGAAAAGCTTTCTTCCCTCTTCCTCAGACTTTTCTCTTCTGATGAGACATATCCAGGATCCACCTGTTTTTGCTTTAACAGGTCAATGTTCCTCCAAAGCTGAGGAAATGTTGAAACACCAGGGAGAGGCAAAAGGAGGGAAACTGAAAGAGTTCACTTATTGCACTATCCAGCAAAAGAGATAATGGGAAAAAATAGAAAAGAGAAAGATAATCTGGTATTTCAAAGCTTTATAATTAAAAAAAATCACTTTGTTTTTTACAGAATAAACTATTTCACAAGTAAGTGGTCTGCTAGCAGTTGTCCCTGTGCACAGCCCCTGCTTTACAATACAGGTGGTTACCTCATGAGCAATGTATAGCTTTGCAGCCTCAGCAGCGAGTCCCTGCAGATACAGCCCTCCGACCCTCCAAAGCTGTTAACCAAAAGCCTCACTGATGCCCAGGCTCTCAGCGCAGTGGTTTTTTTGGAGGAGGAGCTGATTTGACCTGAATCAAGCCAATCTGCTTTTTTATTGCAGACTTTAATCCTGGAGACACAATCCCCACAGTGGTTAGGTAGATCCAAATAGCAGCTTGTAGCCACTGTTAAGATCAGATTTTTTTTTTATTTCCCCATCAGAATTCACCAATTAACATCTATTTAAAAATGTGGATGTCTACTTTGATGCTCTCTCTGCATGCCAGAAGCCTGGGGGAAGCCACTTCCTCAATGTGCTGTGGGATTTTGGAAGAGTAACTTAACCAAAGATCTCAGCACCTGTTCCTTGTGTCTCCATTCCCAGGGACATGTGCTGTAGTTGCTGATCCAACTGAAAAACACCTCTGACTTCTCTGGTGCATCACACAAGCAAATCAAGTCACTCTGGTGCCCAGGCAGGGCCCCAGGAAAGGGAAAGGCACTTTTTCAGCATAGCCTCCTTTTTGCCCTGCAGTTTGCAGAAAAATCTCTTCCCACCCACTGTTCTGCTCCAGATCTTTACAGGTTTGGGTCACGTTGCTGCTATATCTCATTCTGACTGTGATGCCCTTTGCTCCTTAGGAGCTGACAGTTTCCTCTCCAGAGCATCTGCAGCCCTTCAGGCCTCTGTATCAGGCAAATGTACCAAGCATTAATATGAATGAGCACTAAGCAAGCAAGGAAGAAATCTATTCTGGGCAAACTAAATTTTATCACTGAGGGTGAAACTTAATTATCTTTTCGGACCAGTAGTCTAATGATATCACTTTTGGACATCAATACAACCATTAAAGGGTCACCATAAACAACTCTTCTATTATAGATCCCTGGTGTTAAATTTAGAAGTTTCTTTTTCAAGTCAAAACAAACACAGAGCCTGGCTTTCTGCTCTTGGCAATCAACATTGCTCCAGTGGTCTCCATTGACCTAGCTTTTACTAGACAGGGCCCTCACTCTTCTGGAGCTGCTTTCCCTTTTCTAGTGTACAGGAGGATGTCCCTTATTTTTATCACATATCTTCAGATTGAAAGGTGCCTTCAAGAGAGGCAATCATTATCGCAGCAAGGTTTACACCTAGAAAACTGACTGAAGAAGCAATAAAACACTGATTCGCCACCTCTGGAGATGTGGTTTAGTCCAACTCTCATTTTTATCCACAGCCCTTGGGTACATTTCTTTATTTGTAAGGGCTTTTTCAATACTCTGCATGTGATCCCCCATTAGATAAATAAGGTGTGATCTAGAAGGAAGAAATGAGAGATCAGTTTTGCAAGAAGCCTGCTAGACAAGGCACCTTCATTTCATTTGATTTGAGATTTTTCTTTTATTCACTCTTTCACCCTTTTCTGGTGTCTCAGCTCCCTCTCTAATAAATAACTACTCCACATCACTAAACCACTGCACACATAACTCAGAGCAATTTGTTACTGTTGGCAATGTCTGTGCAGTGGGGGCCCAGGAACAGGCCAGCATGGAAGCAGTAATACCTCCCACTCTTCAGGAGCATGATTTCTGCCTGATTACAAAAGGGGTCATTGGTAGGACAATGCAGAGAAGGTCGTATACAATTGCCTCCACACAAATTGTATGTGCTGCATGATCCTCACATGAGCTCCTTCACCCAGGAGTATCTGTCAGGAGAAACTGGTCCTGTGATATCAACACCGCAGATGTGGCAGAATATTAAAAAATTAATACATATGCATAATCACCAGAATACAATGAAAGTGTCTGAGCATTTTATATAGCCCTTGGCCCAAAGGATAGTTTAAAATACAGAAACTCCTCTAGAAATCATAATATAATAAATCCACTAGGCCTAAGAACCTTCCAAAGGTAAGACTATAAACACAGTCCCCAAATTCTTGGTGAAGCTGTAACATTAAGAGTCATGTACAGTTTTAAAAAGAAATGAGAAAGGACTACACATGTTTTCTCCCTTGACCCTCATCTGTCTGTCCTTCATAAACATTGAGTGGTGCAGAGGGCACCTTCTCATGGCATGGTTATTTTGATGGCGCCCACCACAAAATAATTAGCTGGGAGTCAAGCTGCAGGGAAAAAGCAAGAGAGCTCAGCTGTCCTCTGCCTGCCAAAAGGTTTGAGGGTTAGCTAAGGGCATGTGGTGCTATGCAGATGGGCCACCTACTTTTCTTCTTCCAAGAAGACTCATGAGAGCTGAGAGAGAGGAACAGCAGGTCCTGATCTTTGGGGAAAAATACCCTCAACCTAGTACATGCCAGTTGCTCCAGATGAGTGGGGTCTTTCTCATCTTCCCTTTGCCTACACACTTATATGAGCATATAGTCTCTAATACACCTTTCTCATTATACCCACCTTCCTTGAGAGCCCTTTTAGATACCAAGACATGGAGGGAGGAAGCAGAGGGAACATGATTTCTATACACACTCCGGTCTCTTGTTGCCAATTAGCTGGTCTCTGTGGATGTTGGTATGAGCCTGGAAACCTTGGGGCTCAATGGAAGAGCATCAAATGGAAGGTAAAAAAGAAGTCAGCAGAGCAATTGTAGGGCAACTGCGGTTTACCTGGGCTGTAACATCTGGGTTCAGCGGCACTGTGTGCCAGTGCTTTCCAATTTCAAAGTCGTCTTATTTGTTTCTGTGGGAATTTGGAGGAAGTTTGTTATTTGCTGTTGGTTTTGTGTTTTTGTTTTGCTTTTTAACAAAGCACCTCTTAGAAAGAGTATGCTTTCCAAAAAGGCATTGTTTAAGGTAATAATACAAGAGGGAAAATGGGGGATGTGGGGGAAGGCAAGGGAGAAGCAAAGCAGAAAGAAAATCTCCTCAGTTTCTCTCAGTAGAAAAACACCACGTCTGTAGGATGTGACGGGTTAAAAAAGAGGGCCTCCTGAAATTTTCAGATACATTTCATGGAAGGCCATTTATTCTGTAAAAAAAAAGAAGCCCTCAGGTTTTCCTTGAAATGTTACTTTGTCATTTAAGTCCATGGAAGAGCCAAGAATACCAAGTTCCCAGAGCTCTCATGCACAAAACAGAAAGAGCTATGGCAAATTGGGTTTTGTCTACGGCCACACTAATGACCAAAATAAAACCCATGATGACCATTTTCCTGAGGGAGTTATGGGGGCCTTGAGTAACCACCCCAGATTGGCCAGGACCATCACTTACAGCCTCCACTACTTGCTCTTTGGCAGTGCTGGGTTGACCATTTCTGAGGAGGCAAAGTCAACTGGAAGAAGAAAGTGATATAATTTGGATTAGAGAAATGAAGGTGATTTGAGCTGCCTGACTTCAAATGCAGCAGGAGGAGGCAAAGGAAAGTTGAGGGAACAAGGGGGAAGGCTGGGGTGCAGAGGAGCCCAGCATCCCACAGCCCCACTCTGGGCACAAAAGCAGATTTTCTGCCCTGTATGCCACCACTTTGGCAGATTTTGGGAAGGGCAAGAGCATAAAAGGTGGCCATGCTAGTAACAGGCACTATCTACATCAGTCATCTGTGGGAGACAACAATAGAAAGTGACTCTACTATCCTTGACATTAAGCAGAAAGATAAACTTAGTAACAGAAGGGACAGGCAGAAGATTATCTCTTTTCCCATCTCTTTTAAGATTTGCCTTGGTCAGCCAGCGATAGTGCTAATATGCAGGTACCTCGAATAATGCACAAGGTTTGGACAGTCCTGTGCGTTACCAATTAATTTTTTGAAGGCAATAACAATCTCTTAATGAAGGATTGATATTAAACTCAAATTACTAGTTTTACTTGCATAACTGACATCAGTGGCATCTTATTGGGCAAAAGGGTGAACCCAGGCAGCTTGCAGTGATAACAAACTTCAGAAGATGGTGGCATTCACCTCATTCTGGATGTTTCACAAATGCCTGGATACCTAATAAGATCACAAGAAGGAAGGATTTTGTGGGGTATCTCTCTATCTGTGTAACACTTGCTGTAACACTGAGCAATAGTCCCACAAAAATAAAGAAGCCACTCACTTAAAAGTCAGACACAGCTACTTGTCTTGCTGGATCAAGACCAAATCTCTTGTGTCTCCAAAGTGGAACTAAAAATCCACCACAAGTTCTCATGTGATTTCCAGTATTTCCCGTTTCAAGGCAGGCTACAAATCTTGCCCGAACACTTCACAGTGCTACACCTTGTAAGCCAATTCTGGTCAGAGGCAGCAATGATCCCCTTCCTTAAAATGGAAAATAGTTCATAAAATATATCTATGCACATTCAAACTGCAAGTTTCAATGTGAGGTTGGTTCACGTCTGGGCTTTTAGATTAACTCTACTTACTTACTTATTTGTAAGTTATATTCATTTACCTTCTCTTAACATGCTTTCTGTCATGCTTATCCTTCCCTGCTCTTGCCCAGCATTTCCAGACCTGCTAAATCTGCAGCTTTTACCTGACTTATTTCTCTGGAAAGAATGAGCCCCTCCTCCTGCCTCCCCTTATCCCTGTGTAAGTAACATCCATCATTGTATCAGCACCTGTCTGATCAGCGCTAGGGAAGGGTCAAGGTATTATTTCCTACCCTTGACAGGTGTTATAACAACGCTGAACAACCCCAACTTTCAACCCCTTAATCAGAAGTTTCCATTCTGCAAACTGCTGCACGTACTTTTCTTCCTGCTATTCCATCCT
The DNA here is from genome assembly GCF_003259725.1 of Athene cunicularia. Lineage (NCBI taxonomy): Eukaryota > Metazoa > Chordata > Aves > Strigiformes > Strigidae > Athene > Athene cunicularia. The sequence goes on along the minus strand of NW_020799095.1, from coordinate 103,137,262 downwards.
CCCTGAAGGCTTCTTGGCTCTGCTCGTGCCAAGGCAAAAAGCAACTCACACTTCCACTAATACAAAACCAAAAGACAGACTCTCCCCGTATTGCATGTTGTCAAGAACAGCCAGCGCACATGAGCACAGCCTCGGGGGTCTTCTGCAATGGCCACAGCTGGTATTGCTCCTCCTGGGACAGGTTCTGTCTGAGGCATAGTGCTGGGAAAACTTCTGCCCAGCACGGTCATGCTCAGGCTGAAATAAGAGACTCAGAGGAGCAAAATAACCACACTGAGGCACAGAAGTTAATCTCAGACACCAAATAGTTAGTCCTTGTCCATGGACGGGGTCTACCCATGCACGCAGTTATATAGCTTACCTACACAAGCAACATAACCAGACCTAGGAAACTAGGACAAGGATCAGGCCTGACTGTAATAGACACCAGGCAGATAACACAGAATTTGAACTCTTGGGATGCCAGTTTGGTTGCAGCAGGTAAAAAAAGCTGGAGGAGATAAAATGCCAGTGCTGAGTAGAAGCAGTAGTGCAGGCACACACACCACAAGCACTCTGGAGTGCTCTTCAGAGAGATGCTGGATCCTCTTCTCTCCGCATTCCTCACCTTTCCTGGGGAGAACACACATGCACTGTTGTATCCACTGTATGTGCACAAGCTTTCTGCACTCTCCCTCCTGCAACATTCAGAGAGTGAGAACAGTTTAAGGAACAAATGATCTATTAAAGCCATGCAATGCGTGAAAAATGTGAAATATTTGGGGGATGGATTCTCAGCCATGCAAAAGTTACACATCTAGGCAAGTTAGCTGCCTTTTTTATGGGGAAATAGAGATCCCTGCGAGGTGATCTGTTTCATCCTAGCATAAGTGTCCAGACTAAACTAGATTAAATCACTCCTTGCCATTATATCTGTCTGACCATCAATTAATTTGGACAATTAGCTGAAATTAAACATCTGACTTTAAATTAAGTGGGATGAATCCCCTCCCTTGGATCCCTTAGATGTGGTTCAAAATTTCTCATCTTCTACAAGATGAATTTCCTATTAGCTTGAAGTTCAGAGAGACAATGCAGCAGGTCATCTGTCCAAGGAGAAGCTCTTTGGAGAGGCTGCTTTTCAGGACCTCCTACTCTTCACCTCGTGTACACCCTTCCCTTTAGCAATGACATATTCTGTCTTCATGCAAATTAGTCAATTACTGCTGAGTGCACCAGGGTCCAGGCACGAAGATTATGCCTGGTCTTCTCTGAGTCACTCCAGGAAATGTGAGGAAATTTGTATATCCAGATAATAGTGGAGGGAGAGGGCATAAGAGAGGGCTATGGAGGAGGGAAGAAACTTTATTTTTACTAAAACAGTTAATATTATTATGTAGTAGCATAAATTCTCCATTTTGCGTGGTTTTGGTCATTTTGGTTTGGTTTGTTTTTTTCCCCACAAAGAAGCACTGTACTTAAGGAGTAACTAAATACATTTTCTTGCATTCAGCGGCTGATAACTGTTGTGGAAAAGCTGCAAATTCCAGCCTCAGAAACACCTGAATAGTTAAAGATTGACTGGACCTGTTCAGAGGCAGATTGACAATATTTATGGCATCCTGAGGCTAGCAAGCCAGTAGAGATGACCACAGCACAGTGCCAAGCATTAGTTATTTCTACTCTCCACTTGGATTCCTGCAGACTGAGAGGTGGAATAAGAATCATTACAGCAGCCTTTGTCCATCAGAAGCATCCCCCAAGCAGAGGAATCCTTGCAAGACTGGCTTTTTTTAAAAATCTAATTCATTCCTTAATTATGATTAATTGTTTAACTTAGTTTGGCTATAAATCATAAAGCAAGCTCAGGTATTTATCCAGCAGAGACATGCACAGCTTCTTTGACACACCACTGGCACCCAATATCCTGATTCACTGGTAAAAGTGCTTTCAGTAAAACCCAGAAAAAGAAACTGCAAAAGCAAAAGCAATAAAATAATACACTACACAGAGGATAAAGAAAAGGCTGAAGTCAGCATTTTATCTGATAGTCTGTCTTCAGGAAATGCCTGTGAAAACAGTTTTGGAAAGGAATAGCTGATCTGGCTTCAGATATTCCCTGAAATAAGAAAGGTGTAAAATCCTAGTGCTGGGGTTTTTTTTAAAGAAAACAAAATAGTTCTCACCAGAAGAAAAGCATTCTGTCACCCCACAATAGGCAGAGTGCCTTGTTAAGGGTAAAGTATTAAAAGATACAAAGCTGCTAGAAGAAGGATTCGTATACTTGTAAGAGCAAGAGGAAATAGCTCTGCATGAAAAATGAGTGAATGGAAAGGGATAGACAAACACAGAGGAGGCCGCTACGGTGATGAAGTGTTTACCTAGCTAGGCTCTCTCTGAATCTCTGAGTGCCATCATCACGGTTTTCCTCATTCTCGGAATTTTTATGTGCTTTTTTTCTTTTTTTCTTTAATTGACAGGCAATTGCACCCATGAAAATCTGAACCCTGGTCTGCTTTGCTGCATACCTTCTCTTCTTCACTCACACAATGGCATATGAGAAACAGATGGAGAGCTGGCAGGTGTCATAGTCCTATTAAAGATGGGAAATGTAGCTGCAAAGGTCTTTTTACTGTTACATCTTGCCAGCCACTCCAATTAAGTGAGGCACTGTAAGTGCTGCTCCTAAAAGGAAGCTCCCCTTCTTTCCTCACATTCACAGTTATTCAAAACATACATGCCTCTTGCAACGGCAGTGGAATTAATCTCTCTGTGTCAATACCTTTTCCGGGGACAGAAGCTGAGAAGCCACACATCTGCAACACAAATGATATCCTAAACATGTCACCAGAAAACAAATGCATGGCACATGGGAGTCCTGGCAGATGTACTGTCCCGAAACCTGGTAGCAGCATAAATAACACTAATTTCACTGTCATCACTCAGAGTCCTGGGACAACACTACTGTGGGGCCACATTTGATTGGGGGGAGATGCTTCCCAGAATGATACATAAGTGGGCATCATCGACTTCAGTTTATGGTTTATTCTCCATTTCTTCAAAAACAGTGGGATGCTCCTGAGGACGAGACGTAGAGGGGTGCCTCCGCACCTGGAGCTGGAGGAGTGGTTTGTAGAGGGGATGACTGGAGGATGCTGCACCTCTTGGCCTACTTGGCTGAAATGGCAGCTCAAACCCCTGTGCTTCCCTCAGTTGTGACTTTGGGAGGAGGAGCTCTTGAGAGGGAAAGGGGAAGCTGATATTATAAAACAGGCTGTAAGTCAAATGTCAGCTTTTCTAGACAACGTGACTATTCATAGAGGCAGCTTCCAGATTGTCCGGGCTGTTGGACAGCAGGATGGCTCTTACTGAGCTGGACAATATTGGGATCGTGCAAGCAGCACAGTGAAGGCAGGAGATCAGACACATGATGGACAATACTGGGGTTGGGATCAGAGGGGACAGACTAAGGTGGGTGTTTGGGTGCTGTAGAAGCATGTGCACTTTAGCCAGCTGTAGCCAGCTGCCAGCTTCCATTTATAACTATGGGGTTGCAGGCAAGGGAACCTGCAGCAGTGCTCAATAGCTTTAGGAAAAATCAAAGATGATCTTTACACCTGGGGGAGTCCTTCCCAGAGCCCCTGAAAGTGTCTGGCATATTAAATAATAGTAAGCTCAGGTACTGGATGCAGCATGCCTGGAAATTGTATGATAGAAATGAAGTGGCAGCCTGCCATCCAAGCCAGCCCCTCCAACGTCCACATCTTCCTCACATCTAGTGCCAGAATCAATCAGCCGATCCAGATTCTGATCAGATATAGCTGTTATTGGCATGGAAATGGGAAGGGAACTATCCAAACAATAACAGCAAAATGAGTATCTCTTTAGAAACTGCCTAAGCAAACAGAGACAATAACCTAACCCAACCAAAAATAAAAAATGATGCCTCTGAACAGCAGCAAGTGGAAGATAAGAACTAGTCTTTTATCAAGTCCAGAGGCCTCCTGGACAGAAGGAAAAACAAGTGGAAGATCAAATGGATTGTGGGTCAAGTAAAGCACTAGGCAAAGAGGTTTGAAGCCAAACCACAGGACACATTTGTCAAGCTCTTAAAAAAATAGAAATGCAGGATCAAAGCAGAAGCACTTTGCAAATATTAACATTTGTCACCTACTTTTACTTTTGATGTACTTCATTCTGAAGACATTTCTCCCTTTTCTCTCTCTTTTTTTTTTTTTTTAAACAGGATAATCTAATCTTTCAGTACACATACTTGCCTCCTTCAAAAGAAACACAATGGCAATATTACTGAAACATGGAGGATTTTAATAAGAACAGATTAAAAGAACCAACATATGGAAATCAAATAATAAAAATATATTAAGCAGCAGCCTGGAGAAATGTTGTTGACACTGTTGTCAAATGTTGTAATATAAAGGTTTTGGTAGTTTTCCCAGCAAAATATAAATGAAACAATAACTCTTTGTATTGCCTCACATTCGAGTGGAGGAAGAGCATTCTTGCAGCGCTTGAGTCAGCAACAACATAATTAAAGAAAATCACATTAGCACCAAATGGATCACATTCATTACTGATGTGTATGTATTGTTCTGGGGATGCCACCCCACTGATTAACGGGATCAAAATACAGACTAAAAAAGAGAAAGAGAAAAATCTTGAAAACTTTTCCTGGAGCATTTTCAGCTGTGTGTTTGTCCCTGTTACAACCAGCTCTGCAGCTCATGCCCTTTAGACAAAGGCAGTGAGACGAGTCCTAACTCAACGGTAGGCTGATGTTACTGCAAGACTGGGTGACAGTTTTGTTATCTTCCTCCCTTCAGTCAGGAGGTTTTCGTGTCTCCGCTGACACCCCAAGCTGCAGAGGGAAGCAGCATTCGAGGACCGTCAAGCGTGCGTGGAGAGCGGCCTTCTCACGCTGAGAGATTTACAGCTCTGCAGCTGAGGTATTGCTTTGCGCGGCACAAGATACATAACAACAACAATACCTCAGGCTGAATTTAGGAAATTCGGTAATTGTCAAGTGTGGTAAATCATCTTTAAAGCAAACACTCTTAAAAGTGGAGAGATAAAGTTCATTCCCCCGCGACGAGGCGGTGGCGAGGAATACGGCGAGGCTGTGGGCAGGGTTTCAAAGCAGCCCGGTCATGTTGGGCGAGATACTGCCGCCTGCTCCCGACGGGATTTCTGAGACTGCTGGCACCAGGGTGACAGGCCAGTAATCGTTAACAGGGGAAGTCTGTCTGGTGCCTGCTCTTTGTTCCAGCCCCACTTTCATATTTGAGAACCCTTATGGTATAGTTTCTATTCACAGCAACGTTTTAGCCTGTCGCAAGTGTGGCCCCAGTGATTACAGTTAGGCAAATACAGCAAGAACCCACACATGCTTGAGCCCTTCAAAGTATCTTTTTTTTTTTTTTCCCCTCAGTTTCCATGTGTTAATATTTGACTGAGTCTGTAGTTTGAACAAGTACTTCCCAAATATATTTCAGCTTTTTTTAAAAAAAAAAAAAAAAAAGAAGGAAAAAAAAAAAGAAAAGAAAAGAAAAGCCACTGGACGTTTACGGTGCTCAGAGCATTTATGGCTGAAACTCGTTTTGCAGGTTCAGCCATCTGTCCTGCCCATCCTTGCACAACTGTACTCTTGTAAAATGCAATTGGTCATCTTATTGGGGAACTCGCAACGCCCTTGGCACAACATTTGGTTCCTGGATATCTCACCAGGGTGACTTCTTGGAAACAGTAAAAGCAAGGAAGATGCTAGGAAGATGCGTCTCAAAATGCTTACAGCTGCAAGGGGGAAGTAGGCATTAAAATGCAGGTAACGATCTCTCAAGGGAGCCACCTGAAGGAAGGACATACCTAAAATGGGGCATTATGATCATCTCCATAGAAAAAGGATGATGGGACACATTCTTCTGACTACATTAAAGTGAATTGTTGGTACCAGTAGGAACATCAGAGCTGGGCCAATGTGATTATTACTCAGATTACCAAATGGGGCGATTACCATTACTAACTACTATCTACATAAACGAGCTTGTCAAGGGGATCCGTTATTGCTATTCACCTTTGGAGAAATGTACCTGAAATTTCACAGAAGTTGGAATAAATGGGGTCACATCAATTCCAGCACCTGCTCTTCTGAGCACTTTGTAAAGATCTACAGAGTTTTAGCACAGGTGACTCAGTGTGAATTTACACAAAGGCTTCTTCATTCTGCTTCTGGCAACATAAACCATTTTAAAGAGGGTATCAATGATACCGTTCTGATGGAAGTTATAACAATTGTTCTTATGTGAACCTGTTCATCTGTTTTAAATCTCCTTAATCCTATGCCAGGACAAATGTGAAATGGGAGAATTTTACATACCCAGCTTCTTTTTTCAGCCATGCACATATATTGGTCCTGGATTTTATATTTCTGTACACAAGACTATTCCCTGTATAGTGATATTGTTTGTACACCAAGATGGGGAAACAAGGATGCTGCAATAATAACAACAACAAGGAAGCCCATTTTCCCTTTGAAGAAAAGCTCTTTGTTTTTTAAGCCTTTATGATAGATGTAAACAATTTGTGTGTTCTTAGAAATGATAGGTATTTTTTAACATGCCAATATAGCATTATTGTAATAACCTTCAGCAAGCCTGAAAGGCTTTCACATGAGCAAAGAAGGAGACTGTGGGGTTCATCTCAAAGCTTGTCTAATTACACGGAATAACAGGAATTGCAAAAATAGGGTGGAAACTGCACTGCATGACAACAATTCCACTTTCATATTGCTTTGCTTGTAACTGGAACAAAGTTACTTTAAGTGAAGTTCTGGCCTGCTATGGCAATTTAAAAATTCTCATCTCACCTGATCACAGGGAGAAAAAATGTGTTGGGAAGGCTGAAAATGGAGAGAAAGCTTTTCTAACAGGTTGACTTCCAATAAAATGACAATTAATAACATTTATTAATGGTGAAGGATATGTGTTTGAATTGAGTATTTTTTTTTCACCAGATCTGTCTCACTTTACCATAGGAAACCTCAGAACCAAAGAAACCCCTGAACTCAAGAACAAAAACTAAAAACCCTATCTGTCCTCCCTGATGCTGTTTCAGTGCTGATGAAACCACACCATCTCACCCTGTCCCTTGCAAATGTCTTGGGTGAAGGCCCAGTTCTGTTGAGCTGGGTTTTACATGGACACTTAAATATCAACTTTTCCACTGGTTTCTTCCCATTCTTCTCCCAGGCCATGGATGCTGCCTCTCCACCTCTGACATTTCCTAGACTGTAAATGATAATGACACATGTCCATTGCCTCTCTTCTGTTACTTGTTTTTCCAGGTGTCACTTTACCTTCACAGACGCTTATTCCACTGTATCTTCTAAGCTTCTTCTAATTTCCCACTGGGAAATCACAGTTGGGGCTGTCGTGTCATTTTCTCCCTGGAAGACACCACTTTTGCTGAGGCACATGGAAAGAATCACGGCTTTCCTTTCAGTACTAACATCTCACCAGCTCAAGCAGGTAAGCAGAGGCAACCTGCAAGCTCTTGTCTATAGGGTCTATGGTTGCTGCCAAACAACCCCTCTTTGTAGCACTTCTTCCTCCTGGAAATGCAGCCATGGAGCAGTTCACATTTTCAAAGTGTAAATCAGGCTCATATCTTGGATGCAACTGGTACAGTTAGAGCATGGTCTGTTTAAATCAGCTCAGAAAGTGAAAACCAAATAATGAATGAGCACAGAAAATTAGCTTGGCAAAACTCCACCACCATGATTTGTTTTCCAAAGTGCAGCTGATTTACAGATTTGAGGCCTCCATTGGTGCTCTCTGGGTTTAAAACAAGATATTTCAACAAAAATTATAGCTGAAGAGCAGTTCTGCTAATCCAGGAAATGTTGTGAGGGTGACAGTAAACGCTTGAGGTATGTGCGAGAGGGGTACATCCCAGCCAGTACTGTTACATCTCTGTACAAAGTGGCAAAGCAAGCAGAGTTCCTGAATTTATTGTCTTTCTAGATCCCTGCCCTGCCCATGGCCCCACAGTCACCCTACTACCCCAGTCCCCAGAAATGCGTTTAGTCAGATTCCTGAGAATTCCCACTGAAAAGGCACAAGGAGGCTTGGCTGCCTCTGCATAGCTCCCAGCTACCCGCCGCCAAAACCACCCCTTCCCATGGGGGCAAGGTGATTCCCCAAATATTTTGGGTGGTGGGACTGCACTCGCTGCCCAGCCTGACCCATAGATGGTGAGGATCAGAACATCTGATTTTAAAGTGGCCTTTTTTAACCCAGCAGCTTTTCTTGTCATTGCCATTGCTCGCTAGCAGCACAGCTGCAGTGACCTGGGCCACCAGCTGAGTGTGGTGCACACCCTGCAATGGGTCCCTTGCCTCTGCCACACCGAAGAGGGCAGAGGAAAATCTTCAAGAGCTAAAACATTTGTAACAGCCCTTGGAGGAAACAAATGCTAACCAGGGCCTGCTGCAGTTTTTCTTGCGCTGATAATAAAGGGAGAACAAGATGTCTGTGTACTCACTCCTATGTGCATTCCACTTCAAACATTTTAACATCCATCCTGAGCAAGGAACCAGCAGTTCTCAGAGAGACTGACCTCCATATTTCAACAGTCGTAATGGAATTTTATCCCTTAATGAACTGGAAAGTGACTCTTTTTTTGATGACAGAGGCACTGGTAGCCCACATCCAGTGGAATACCTGGCTGCACACCTGCCAGCCATGGGAATGTGACTGCAGGCATTTAGGAACAATCCAGGATGGATCTTTCAGTTTTTTACTACAGCATGCAATTATATGATAGAAATTTAAACTACCTTAAGACACAACAAAGTGCTCATCAGAGATTACATAAGCAGTACAGACCTGTTAATTTCAGTGTCCTGAACATAAGGATTTATACCCACCATGTCAATTTAAAAAAGCAACACCAAAGCACAATGCGAACTCAGAAGGATGGATTGTGCCCTCACTTCAACCCCTATGCCATAATCAAGCCATCTGGCTTATGGATGTGATTAAGGGGGATGATATGTCTTTTAGATGATGTGACATACTGTCTAGGAAAGCAATGTGGATGTTTACTAACATCTTCCTCACAAATAAAAATGGGAAAAAAAGGTTCATTAAATTTTTATGCTTTTAAAGTTAAGAAGACAGATGCAAACCGTTATTCCATGATGTGAAGAATGAAAAGAGAGAGCTCTTCCACCATGGGGGTAAAGATGGCTTTATTTCTAGCACACCTGAACTCTAGTTCAGTGATGAAGTGATGAAGCAACAGAATGGCAGGTGATATTTCAAACTATTAAATTACCCAGGTTTACAGAAAGAGAAGTTTAAAAGTTCTGCCACAATATTTGCATGAGCAGAAATACTGACAGTTATCAAACCATCCTCAGGAAGCTGGGAGAGGCTTTAAGAACAGTTTTGAGAGTACAGAAATTGTAAGGAGACACACTCAAATTACCCAGAAATGACTTGGCTGCAAGAGAAGCTAGTCGGAGATGTAAATTTAGAGTTAAAGGCATAATATTTTCAAATCATCATGATGCCTTGCACAACACCGCCTGTGTGGCATGTAGATTTTAGTGGTGCAAAACCAGCAGTGTATGGGCACCCTCTCCAAGGAAGCAATACAGAGAGGTAGGTGAGTGTTGCAGAAAGCTCTTTCCTGATACCAGGATATCCCTGCTGAATGGACAGGGGACAGAAATACTCGGGGGCAGCCAGGAAATGTGGGCTGTGCCAGCCCATCTGGGCAAACAGGGCTGCACCCAAACCCTCCCCACCAGCACCTGCCCAGCAAAGCATTAGGGGGTTAGGAGCACTTTTTTCAACTTTTTCTGAAAAACAGGGTTTTCTTCTTGCTTCTCTCTCTAGCCTTGACTTCTTTCAAGCTACAAGTTCTTCCTCTTTATGCCATCTCCATGACTTTTTCTCAGAAACAGAAGTGGAAAAAATTAAAGGAAAAAAAATAGAAGGGAGCAGGGAAAGGTGATAAACCAAAAAAAACCCAAACAAATAAAAAAAAAACCCACAAAACATAAAAACCTCTATGTTTTTCAATGTCAGATTTATTAACATAGAAAAATGTTAGGGGAATAAAAGAAATTCCAAATTTCTTTTTCTGAAGATAAATTCTGAAATTTCTCCTTCTCCTCTTTATTTTCATTCACAAATTTTCAACCCAACTGTCTCCTGTATCTGTAAAGTAGCCTTGGAAAGACTTGATATCTCCTAAGAGCATGTGAAACCAAACTCACCTCTCTGAGACTTAAAATGCTCAGAAGGACAGCACTCAGCAATGCAAAGCACAAGACTATTACTTCTTGTATTTGTGCATCATCATTACCTAATTGAAACTGTAGCTGAAGGAGAGGGAGGGGAAACCACAGAGCTGACTTCACGTGGTTACCAGGGAAAATTTTTAATTGAAAAATATATACTAGTTTTTTCATCGACGCTTCCAGGATACATTAAGGGGACAGCTCGGCACTGTATGTGCCATTCACCCAGAGTGGTATGTTGGTGGCATGAGCAGAAGTTTGGGTGGTTTTTCTTTTGCAAGTGCTTCACTTTTTTTCCAATAGATGTGGGCAAAGTTTTGTGTAATTTTCCAGTGACCTTGATTATGCAATTGTGTATAACTGCTGCCCTAGACAACATCAAAGATGCCACTCTTGTTATCAGGTGGCAGGCAGCCCCAGTCAAGCAAGGGACACCCCGAGGGCACCCGGCAGTGCCAGGGCAGATGGCCCTCCAGCCTGTCTTGATTAATGAGCTTCTCCTGGAGAAGCTCTTGTTGATTCCTCTCCAGGTTTTTTTTTTTGAGGGAGAGGCTACAGAAACTGGCAGTCAGAAAACTCACAGAGACATCAGGAGCTAGATGAGGATACGCTGCAAATAAACGGAATCTATTTATTTCTCCTTCCAAATAGAGAGAAGATGGTCCCAATCCAGCAACAGCATGTGTTTAACTCCAACTGGGGGCTCAAACCCCACTGAAGTCGGAGGGTTAAATTGAGCCCCCTTTGAAGTCAGGAAGGGCAACCCTTCATCTCATAGGGGGTTCCTCCTCCCAGTGCTAAGTGCTTTGATGACTCTCACTGTAACACCTAAACGAGGTGCAAAGCAACATCATCTCTTCCAGGGTCCCTCCCTGACACAGGCACAACCCTTTGGAGCCAGGGCCAGGGCATGGCCCTCCCACTCTTTCTCCTACAGACCATCGGGAGTATCAGTGGGAAACACTGCCTGCATTAAGACCCCGCTCCTCTCCTCGGCCTGGTCATGGGCAGACAGCAAAGGGCGATGACCCTGCAGAGGCAATGAGGAGAAGGAAGCAGAAATACTGCTCCACAAACCTCTCTTCTCCATGGGAGCCCCTGATCTTGCTCAGTAAACCTCCCTGCCAACCTCAGAGGTACAGAGGAAACCAACTACAGACCCAAAATGCAAAAATGTGGCTAACATTACCCAAAAACCCTCCCATCACAGCCAGATTCTCTTTCAATGTTACCATAATTTAACCCTCCCCCTGAAAACAGTTGAAAGCCACCTACACCCAGTGTTTCAGGTGGTTGAATGTTAGTAATTTTTGCCGTAGGACCTGGATAATTTATGAGAAGTTTCTACCTGCTCTTCTTTGAATACTCTCTTTTTGGTCCCTTTTCCACGATTTCTTTTCTCTGCAAGCCTGGGAGGGAGGTTTTAACAACCAGGTTATCTGTCTCCCAAATGCTCTTAACACAGTGAGGCAAAAAGGAATGAAAATTGCCCATTAACCCCTGGTTTTCAGAACTGTTTTGTATCACAGTTTCCTGCTATACTGGGTAAGAAGCAAATCCTTTCCAAAGCATCCTTTTTTTTTTTTTTTTTCCCCCCCAACAAAAAAGCAGAAAATGGAGTGAAAAATAAGGAGGAAGAAAAAGAAAAGATAAGCTCTGGTCAATCAAGCCCTAGGTCTCTTGTCTCCAGTTTGTGATATGTTTTATGATCTCAGACACAACAGATTGTGAGCCTGCAATGTTTGGAAATAGTAGATGATTAAACCTTCTGGCCAGGTGTAAATGCAACCTTTGTCTTCTGATGACTGTGTGAGAATTACCTTCCTTCTCAAAGTCCCCGGCTGGCCCTGCTCTCTTCACTGTTACAAACATCCCCTGCCTGGAGCTGCAACCACAATGTGCTTCCACTTCTCATCTATCCAGGCACCAACGCAATCCGTAACACTCCAGCTGTCCTGAGATACGGAAAAAAAAATTAAAAAAAAAAAAAAAAAAAGAAAGAAAGAAAAAAACCGCTGAGCAAGCTACTAAAAATTTGAAAGAATGTGGCCTGTGAGTTTTTCTACTGCTTCTCCCAGGGGGATTTTGTACCAGGTAAATAATAAAATATGTGTAATGATTGACTAGGCTTTTAAACCTGAGCTGAAGGTAAGTTTGCCTTGCTGTTCCAGTTAAATATTCTCACTAGCCCCCTTCTCTTTCTCCAGTTGATCATGCCACAAAGTCCCCTTCAGCCTGATTCATTCTTTATTCTTTAAAAATTTGGGCAACAGTCAAATCTGACCTTTAGAGTCATAAACAAATTAAATTGTTTCACAACCAAATAATATGAAACAATATTGAATAGCAAGGCTTCCGCCGAGTTTCCTCTTAAAGAGAAAGAAGCCCCGAAACAGCACAGACATGGTAGATAGAGGGAGAGAGATGGAGGACAAGGCGTGCTGATACTCCGCACAGCAATGAGACAGTGAAGCACCACGCTCTGACTCTGGACTGACAGGTCTTTGGAAGACACTGTGAGAGGCATTTATTAATTATTTACTCTTCTGGGAGCAGAGTGCTCCCCAAGAGGCATACCCAGCTGCAAGCTTGTTGCTGCAGAGACACCGGTGCCAGCATCACCTCGCGCCCTGGCTATGGTTCAAGGTGAAACCCAAAGGTGGCCAAAGCGGCCTTGGCGCCGCCGGGTCGGAAACCATCTCTCCTCTCTCCTCTGTTTGCCTGAACTTTGACTGCCCATGGTCCAGCCTCCCTGCCCACACAGCATCTGCTGCCACGCGCGGTCCTGCTGACACATGCAGGAGAGGGGCAGGGCTGTGTCACCTGCTGTCAGGTCTGCGGGACATCCTTGGAAGAGTGAATGTCCCCTTCCCTTGGCTTGGGTGCATGTCTGGAGGCTGCCAGCCCCAGAGGTGGCAAGCTGTGAGCATTCTTTGGAGAGATGCTGTAGGGTTCAGCACATTTGCGGAGCATTGCTGGAATGTGAAGCATCTGGGGCAGATGTGGAGATGTGATAAGGCTCCTTGTTGTCCTTAAAAACACTATGAAGTGGCCAGGTAGGGATTCCCCTGGTGAAGGGGGATTCCCTGCCTGGCACTCAGCTGATCCCAGTTGCCAGGAAGGCTCTGGGACCATCACAGGCAGCCCAGCCTCAGGCCCCTGGGGAGATTCCCTGTGGCCCCCATCTGCTGTGGGTAGCAGGGTGGCACCCGGGTGCCTGCTCACCTCATCCCTTCGCAAGGGGACACCCCAACTAGGGACAGGCCACCCCTCCTCCTCCCTTGCCTGCACAGTCAGTTAAGCAGTTTTTGCATAAAAGCACTGGACAGAGAAAGAAACAGAACAATAAACGGTGCCCTGGGTCAACGCCAGCCTCACGGCACAGCAGCTATACTGGGAACTTGCTCCTACACCATGGCTGGCAGAGGTGTCTCTGGCTGCCCATCGGCATGATGCTGGCCTGTCTGTGGGGCACTGCTCTGCATCTGAGCCGGCACCGGGACCCCCCAGGGACAGCGTGTTTCTGTGCCGTGCCAGCACTGAGTCTGGGGAAATTCACTGTCCTGGTCCCAGCTGCACAGAGCAGCTCCAGGCTGGAGAAGTGGCCATGGGCTGGGCATCAGGGACACACACTGCGTGGGTATAACCTGCGCTTGGACAGCAACGCTCTGAGAATGGTGCGCTTACTTACACTTAATATAAAGAGATCCCAAACTGCGATTAATTCTTCCCATACGTGATGTCTGCACACACGACACAAGCAACAATCTGTTTATAGGAGACGTACAAACAGCAACCATAGCTGCTGCTTTTCTCCTAGGCTGGACACTCAGCTACAGATGTGCTGTGGACAGCCACCCACGACCTAAACTGCCATTACTGTCACTGATACAAGAAGCCTTTAATTATCTGCAGGTTTGTACCATTTACAAAGTGGAGGCTGACAGACGTGAAGCACATTTGGATGCCTTAATTAACTTGAAGAATTATGAAGCCATGCCTGTAACTGAAATATAGTTTTGCCTTTTGTAAACCATTTGACATAAGAATGATGAGGCTAAGAATTAGATGTAGGAATACATCTAAATATTTATACTATGTTCATTACACCAGTATCTGAGTGTATGTTTATGTTGTAGCCTCCACTTCTACATCTGTTAATTTTGCTTTGCTGTATAACCAACCATGTTACCTATTGCATGGTGCCACAGGTGCCCTCCTGCAGGGACTGCCTGGGTCCCAGTCGATTCAGGGAAAAGCCCTTTCTCTAGGCAATATATTTCCCATGCTCTCAGTGCAAGACTTACTGAGGCTTCAAAACCAGGACACTGATTGAAGAGGCTCCTTACCTAAACTGGGCTTGCAACCCCTACCTCGTATAGCCCCAACGAACTAAGCTCCCTCACGTCACATGTCAAAGTCCTCTGACACAGGGCGCCAGCCACCACATTTCATTACAGCAAGGAAATGCTGCAGCAGGGATCCAGTAGCTGCTGTCATCAAACTGCTGACAGAAACTGAAGTTAAGGGTACTAAATGTTTCACTGTTAACAAAGCCAATGTAATGATGTTTCACTATTAACAAAGCCATTGTAATGTGGTTTTTTGAAGACTGGGGAAAGGAGGACTCTGCCAGTGATGATCCTGAGATACATGCGAAGCTATGAAAATAACTTTGAATAAGATTTTAGAAGTCTTCCAACTAAATAAAATATGTGTTTTGATCAAATGTTTTCCTTTATCTTGAATGATTTTTTTCATTTAAAACATTATCCAATAGAGTGAAGAAAAATAATTTGGGGAAAAAAAAATCAACACGCTTGATTTTGAAAAGTTCAAAACAAAACTTGTTGTACCTTGGCATTTTGCTCCTAAAATACATTTTCCAGTAAATAAACTGTTTATCCAGAATAATCCATCTAATTCTACATTTGTTAGAGTGAAAAACAATGTTAGCAATTACACACGTACACACACTCACACAGGAATTTACCTTTTTTCTTTCCCCATGGAACAGAACTGCAAGAGCTGCAGGCAGAAGTTTTGACCAAATGGTATTTTTGAGTTTTGGTATTAGAAAGCTAAACAATTTGACAGGGTATTTCTAATTTTTCCTACTGGACCCCATGACACTTGGCCTTTTCCCATTCCAGAAGATCTCTTTTGCAGTAAGCATCTTCCCAGCAGAGGCTTTCCCTCAGCACCCTCCATTCTGCCTCCCCAAGCACCAGACATGGGCATCAGAGGTGTGATCGCAGTCTCAACATGTGACAGTTCTTGAACTGGGCTGACACTAGTCATTTAACAGTCACTTCATTTCTCCTAAGCTAATTTAAAAAAAAGGTTTTGTCATTTCTGTGAACCCATTCCCCCCCCCCCCCCCATTTCACTAGTCAGTGCCCTCAGTGCGGCACTGAGCAGTAGCAGTTCCCTTGCCATCCTCCTTGAAGAACGAGTTTTGCTTTGAAAGGGACAATTAATTTTTGCCAACAGGATGGAGAGGAGGCGTGCTATCCTGCTCTCAGCAGCTGCATCCCCTGGGGAGTGGGTGAGAGATGCCAGGCACTGCTGGGAGCAGAGCCTGGGAGAGCCAGTTTACATGGGACTGGGATTTGCCCCCTCAACATGTGTTGGCAGGTGGTGCTGGGGAGCCCAGCACAGGGGGCCTGGGCTCCTCGCTCAGGGCAGTCTTGCATTTATACTGCAAGGACATCTCTCACCCTCATCCCCATAGCTAACAGCAATTCTAGTTACTGGGACTCAGCCCCAGACTGTTTCATGCTATTCCTGTTTCGTTCACCTGCTATTATCCTCTGCTGTTCTTCAGAAATTACTGCCAAATTATGCTGCTCTTTTTTTTTTTTTTTCCTCTCCATCATTAATTTCTTTTCTAGGGTGGAGAGCTTCCCAGATCACCCTCCACCCACTTACACACATGCATGCACACACACTTTATAGAAAGTGTTTACTTATGCGGGGGCAATAGTTTAAAAGGTAAATGAAATAGAGGACGCAGCCTGGATTGGCTTAGCAACACAAACAGTGCCAGCAGGTAAAGGGCCCAGGCCTGTTCTTTCCCACCTCAGAATTGTTTTAAAATGACACCCCTTCATAATTAATTGTACAGCACCTGATTAGTCACTATTGACAGACCTAGAGCCAATTGACTTTTTTTTTTTTTTCTTCTTTTTTTTTTTTTTTTTAATCTGGCTCAGGAGAAAATATGAAGTGCCTGTAACCACACATACAATATACCTCCTGGTGATTACATCAGGCAGCTGAGCAATTAGAGCCAGTAGTATCAGCTCAGGAGCTGGAGGCTACAGCAGCAGGATCACAGCCCAGCCTTAGCCTTTAATATGAAAATGAAGAAGGGAAGCAACAAATCCAATAAACCCTAGAAGTCAAACAAAGCCAACTGGGACTTCATTTGTTGATAAGCTGAAGGAAGAAACGCAGCTGATAAAGCCCGGCGCTTCTTATTCTGCTCTGGTCCCTCTTGTGGGTGAGGAGGACTAAACTACTCGGGAGGCAGCTTGAATCCACCCAGGTGGGAAGGCAACCCCAGTGGCAGAAAACATGTGTGTGCTTCATTACTAATGGAGTTGGGTGAGAAGGGGTGAGTTTGTACCCTCTTCCACTTCCAGGCATCTCTTGAGTACTTTGCAAAGCAAATGAGTTTGCTCTGGGACAGGGCAAGGACATATCACACCAGGGGAAGCTACTGGCAGCTTGTGCTCACCTTGATCTAAAATAAAATTACCTTGCTGGAAGCTTTGAAAGAACAAAGTCAGTGTCCATTATTAAGAACAAGGTTCTGCATCTCCAGATCTCCAGCAGCCCGCTTCCCAGACACACTGCTTTCATGCACCTCAGCGTTGTATCAGTTTAACTCGGCCATCGTATACAATCCAGTAAAGCTGAGTCCTGCCACTGTGCAAACACTTTACTCTCTAATAAGAGGATCTGTACAAGACCTTAGCCAACTTCAGAGTACTTCTGAGTAAGGTATTAAGCCAATATCAGTGCCTACATAAGCGCTTGCTCCAGTGAGTTAATCAGTTTAAACCATACCTTTAGATAAATAATTGTATGCAGGCAGACAATGACTTGGGATTTGACCAAAGCCCAGTGAATACAATGTGAATGAATGTGTGCTCTGAATAAATAAATAATTAAAGAGCTGCTTAATTAAGGCTCCTCTGCAGCCATTCTTCTTGCAGAAGAGGCACTGTACACAGAAATCCTCAGGGTCAGCTCTAAAGCAGATTACATGAATCTGGCAAAGGATCTGCTGTTCTGGAAGCTGAGAAGCTCATCAGGAATATGTTGCTCTGGAAAAACTTTCCTGCATAGAAAGGCTTTCACACGGCCTGTATTTAAACCTTCTTTGACCCAGGTGATTGTACATCCCAGGTGTAGTGACTTCCAAATTTAGGCCCAGAAGCACAGGAGACTGCAGAGCTGAGATCCCACATCTGACTGACATGATCCGTCTGGCTCCAGGAGGAATCCAGGCTACCTTGGGACCAAGGTGACAAAAGCCTTTCTAAGCATGTCTAGCCCTGGACTGGGTTAGTGTGCATGGTCCGAATGTGTCTGGAGTTACTGTCTCAGTTTAAACCAGTATAAAATTCAGCATATGTTTAGTAGAAATCCCACCAGTTAAACTAGAACAAAATCACCGCTATTTATAGTTACAGTTTAGGGCCCATTTCTCCTTGGAAGAATGTAAATACTGCACCAGTTGATGTCCACGCAGCCCATAGAGGAACCCTGAGATCTGGACCATATGTGTCCTTCTGCACTTGTTCACAGCTATTCCATAGAGGATCAACATTTATGGCTCAAAAGAATGCTGCAAGGGCTTTGGAAAAAAAGAAACTGAGCCACACCCTCATTTTTAACTGCAATCAAAATCGGTTTATTTCTGTAAAACCATTATTAGCCTTAACCATCATTTGTTAACAGGAACCATGACACAGACTGTGTCTGAAGAGGCAGTTTGCTGAAGTAACACTCTGAAAATGCGACTGAACTCAACCCCCTAATTGTTTGCAGAACAAGGGCCTACACAGAGGCAAGGAGTTACAAGAAGAAGAAGAAAGGATCAGAGAACAGCAAGCCTACGGAGTCAAGCAGAATATTGGGATCACAGTGGCAAGACAACACAGCTTCAGAGAACAGTGCATGAGTATAATTTCAGTTGCAAAATTTTTCTTCTGGTTCATTTGTAGGCCATAAAGCACCTTTCACTCTTTCTTTACCTCTTATTTTCCAGGGAGGGATCTTACACCGGTTCTTCCTTCCTGTTTTCTCATTCCCTTTCAGAGTTTCTGCAAGAAGCAGGTTTTCTGCATTTTCAATTCCAGAAATCCCTTATGGAATTTGGTCCTACAGTTGTTGTAACCAGCATTCACATCTCTTATTTTATCCTACACCTGCTGAAACAAATCACGGAGCTCCTGCTCCAGTAAAGGGTACATATACTGTGATGACACCTCAAAAGGTAGGCACCAGAAGCTACATATGGAAAAAAAAAAACCTGAAGTAATTTTCCATGGAAGAGAGGTACAGAATTCAAAATGCTCTTTTGGTAATGCATACAGCTACTCACACTGAAATTCAGACTCTTAAAGTCAATTCACAACCCCTTTAACACAGCACTATTTAAACACTGAGTCAGAAGTCTACAACCAGTTTCCTCTGACCCACCACTAAGCTATGCAGCCGATGCCTAACTCACAGCCTATACCTCCAAAAGGAACATTTACACTCTTTCACCCAACCAAGCCTTGCTCTCTAGGTCTTTGCGTCACTTCTGCACATGCTTTTCAAAAGTGGCTTATACCTTCAGCAGCAAACCACGCTCACTGAATCCAGTAGCTACTTGGATTGCCCGGCCTTAGCGACAGATGACTTCTGACAACAAAACAGAATCTGTTCCAGTGGAAGACAGAGGATAGGGTAGTCTTTGAGGGGGTTCCAGTCTCCAGATTTTGTTAAGACAGCAGAGGTCTTGCCTATACATCTCTATACATCACCACAAGATTTCTCTCTTGTATGTCTTCAGAGACATGTAACTTTACTCACAGGCTTTGTCCCCCTGATTTGAAATCTTTTTGCTGATCTGTTACTCAGCCACAACCAATCTTATTTCCCTCCTTGACCACATGCAGAGACTTTCCTCTCTGACTCCCACAGCTGCTTCTCTTTTGCAAGACCTGTTTCCATGCAGCTGTGCTAACAGGTCTCCACAGGATCCTGCCTGGTCCCCAGGGTCCCCCACCAGCTCTCCAGCTGCCTCGTGTCAGGAGGTTAATGCTAGCACATGCAGGCAGGCCGGTCCCACACGACCTGGTTGGGCACCCCTCGTCACCTCTCCTTCCATCCCATTCTGTTTTGCTCTGCTTTGGTCTCACTCAGTGCAAGGGTGACTTAGCAGGGGTTCGGTTTCCCGCCTCATGTCCTCCCAATATTCCTGCAGGAGGCACCCACTGCCAAGCCTGCTCCATCAGGACCGCGGGTGTTCTCTGTTTCCAATCAGGATCTCTCTTCTCACCTCTTCCATCTTCCCTGTGAAAATGAAAACCATACTTCATAGCTGCAGTTCCAACCTCCAGCACTCTGGTTGCAGGAGTGGGCAACATAAGCAAGGAAAAGCCATGTTCTTGAGGTCTGAGACACCAGTCTGGGGCTTGAGAGCCCAGGAGTCTACTCTGCCTAGTTCTTCTCACTGCGTTAACCTTGAGCTCTCATTTCTACCCCATTATTTTATTGGTCTAGAAGTGTCTTTGGGATACTCATTTCAGCTGGGACGTGCACCATACATTAATGGATTTGCTACTACCCCAAAAAGAGTGCTCTGGGCTTCCCTATCTGAAAGGCACTGGCATAGGTGGGGAGGAAAGACAGGCACAAGGAGTTATGGGTGTTCTCAGATACAAATGTAGAACACAGGGTCATCAGACAGTGGAAATCCCTACTAACCACAATGGTGTCTCTGCCCTCAGCAATGCCTGAAGAAAAGAAAGGAAGACATTAATTTCTAGAAGAGACGATAATTTTGCATTTTGCAGTGATCTCACTGACATCTCTTAAAAACCATCAAAGCTGCTCTACAACACAGTCCTGAAACAATGAAACAACCCTTATCCATAGTGCCTAGTTTAGAATGAACAAGGGGAAAAGCCTCCCCAGAAGTAAGCTACAGGCTGCAAATCCTTGCTAAGAGATCAGAGGTGAGGTAGTCAGTTGTGGGTTACATGATGAATGTTATCTTTAGCAGGACAACCTTCTTGCTGCTTTGCTTTGCAAGAAGTACCTGGAGAAAGGCTGAAGTTAAAAATGCATCCACTGTGGAGGGAGGGGGGAGGACACTGTGGCAGAGGGTGAACATGAAATCTGTAGGCACAGCAGTGTTTGAGAGGATATTCTGGTTACAAATGTCTCAGGAGATGCAAAGAGAAGAAGATCTGAACGCCCACTGTCAGAGGAGGAAGCAACCAAGAGACCAAGTCTTCCAGGAGTGACACCTGTTGTTTTAGACCACACAGGTGCAGACTGGAGATGGGTCTTGGCAAGGCACTAAGGATGGGAAAGCTGGACCCAATGACTCAGGCACTGGTGTGGGAGCATTCCAGAGGCTGCAATGTTGCCTTCTTGTGTGTGTGCATGACAGCAAGATCAAGAGATCTCCAGATCTCAAGGTGTTGCAGCTACATGAATAATTATAACAGGAGGAGCGAGAAGCTGTTTAGTCCTGATTCCTTGGTCCCAGGTGGCTGTAATCCATTACAGACAACATAATTGCAATAAGTGCTGATTGTTATTTGTTAGTGAGGGAGAAGTGTTTGGGGATAGGAAAGCAATGTGTTCAGGCTGAGCATTTCAAGCCAGACACTGAGGAAATGTTGGCAAACCTGGATGGTCTGAGCATGATGGACACCTTTCAAATCTTCATGGGAGTCCCACCTTGCTCATCAGGAAAGACCTACCAGTGAGTGTGTACTCCTAGGGTTATTTATCCCTGGCACTCTCATGCTTGCTCTGGCTGTATTTTTCCAGCTTTTGAGTTTGGAGAAATGTGAGGAAGAAAGAAGAAAAGGAGACTAAGAGTCCTGCACATCAGGGTGGCTTTACCTCCACAGGTTTGAAGCTGTACATATGTAAAAGAGATGTGTCTGTACCCATATCAGCAGATATACATTAGACCTAGGTTTATCTAAGGGATATTCAGGTCTGACAGACTTGAATTATTGTTGCTTTTCATTAGTAGTGGTTAGAAATTCTTGTTTCCATTTTGCAGATTATTTTACTATTACAAAATTTTGCACCATTTTGACACCAAAGTATAAACTTGATTTGCTATCTTATTTTAAATTACAGAATAGATTTTCTGGAGGGCTTTGTTGGGGTAATTCCAGGAAACTTCATCAAAGATGATTCAGTAGTTGAATAAAACCTATGGCTATGAAATGCAGAACACTTAATGATTTGTTTCAATATATTCAGTGCCATCAGAATTGGAAATTTTTTGCATAAAATCTTTAGAAATTTCAAAAGGAATAATTGTTCCACCCTGTTTTTATTATATCCTGCAGTTATACCAAGTGTCACTGTTTCTAGTTTACATATTTTTTATTCTTCTCTTTTTCCTTTGCCTGTGGGCATTAATCCACAGGTACTAATATTCAAGAAGCAGGGCCCAGAGGAAGATCATTTAAAAGACTTAATGATCCATGAATAAACTATCTGTCTAGGAGAAGCCACAGAGTTTGCCACAGCAGTCCAGCTCTGGCTGCTAGGATGCTACACAGTGCTCTCACCAGTACATCACTATACCAGAGGACCATTCGGTCCCACCAACTTTTGTTCATTTTTCAATACATATGTGATGGCGGGGCTGTTCAAACTATAAAATGATATCCAGACAATACCTGCACTTTGGCAACGTTTACTGTTTCAGTGACATCTTCTATCGTCTTCAACTGTACCATGGGACCAGGGAAACATGACACAAGTTGGCTCTGGTAATTGTTTTATCAGCTAAGCAGCATGTTGACCTAAGAACCTGTCACAGAGAAAATTTGCTAGACAACTTATTTACAAGGAAAACCCAATCAGCTTGCAACTCTAGCAATCTCCTTCCAACAACAGTTATAACTGTTTAAAGAAAGAAAGGTTGAAAAAAATCAAACCATAATGCACCTAGAGAACTGCACCTTTTTGTTGCAGGAAAAAGTTCTATGTTTATCCCTACTGTTTCTGGTAGGTTGCTAAGGGTGTAATGGGGTCCCACCAAGTAGGGGCAGGGGAGTGGAGAGAGCACTAGTGGGTTACTGGCTCTTGATATGGTGTCCACACTTCCAAAAATGCCCCAAAAAAGTGAAGAATGTGCAGAAAAATACAGATCAAAGGCACCATCTCTCAGTATTCAGCTTTTTAAGAGAAGACTGAGCTGACTTGTTGATGGTCCAAATTCATTCAGAAGGAAATGGTGTCACGTAGCAATAACGGCTTCAATTTGGTAGAGAAAGACACAACATAAATAGCTGGAAGTTGAAGCCAAAAAAAAAAAAACAAACACCAAAAACAAACCAAAACAACAGCTACGTGAGAACTAAGAATTACATTACATTACAAGCCAGCAAAGGGTGGCAAGCCTTGCCAGTAGATGTGTTTCAGCCAAAGGCAAGCTGCTGGGCTCACGGCAGGGACAAAATGCAGGGAGGAGCTGTGAGGCTGGTGTTAGGCTGGAGGCCCAGCGAGCTGCACTGCCAGCACCTTCCAACATTTCACAAATAACATAGGAAGGACTAAAACTACTAACACTTGTGTTTAGCTGCCGCTGTCAGTAGCCACCTGTTACACAACTTTTCCTAATCTTCATCCTTCACAATCATTTCTATTCCTGTAGGAAAAATCTTTGGAACCTCACGAGCATCTTTATCCACTTACTTCAGTGCACGTATAATTTTTCACAGTGCAGACCACCTCCATGCTAAACCCTTAGTTTTCTCAGATTGTTGCATTCCCAGATGCTAAATACTAATCACCAAGCAGGGAGGTGTATATGACCACCAGAAAAAGGTCTTTTACATCCTACGTTATGTCATGACAAATGATTTGCCATTAATGAATTTCACCAGGACTAGCAGGGTGGTGGTTGCAAGAGTGATTTTCAGAAATCCCAGCGGCAGCTGTTTGAGGTGCAGCAGCTACAGAGACACCAGCAAGGGTGTGTGCAATGGTCAGACCTGAGAAGCGACTGTCCAAAAGACAGAGATGTGAAAAGATGCAAGAGACAGAAGGGGCTGAGGTCAGGTTAGGGTGCTATTGCTTTAACAAATCCAAGCTGTATGAGAGACTTCTTGATTCAGGGTACTTTTTGCTCCTTTTCGGCTTTTTTTTTTTAATGCATCCTCACCCATAATATGCCTTATTCTTTGTTTTTTCCACAGGTTTCCCAGTCTGTACTTCCCCTTCCTATCCCTGACCTATTATTTCTCCACTGCTAATGAAGTAAACCTCAAGCAGAGGCAGCACTGGTGGGGTCATTACAAATCAGCACTCCACAAAGTCGGTTCCGTGCTGGCCTGGCCATTTCCCGAGGGTAGGATGGGATCACATCCCAGTGCTTTCAGTAGCACCATCGATGGCACCACACTCCCCTGGCTGGGTGTCCTGCAGCTTGTCAGCCCAAGGGATGGTGGCAGAGGCAAGACTTCCTGCTGCGTTTGCACAGAGCTGCTTATTTCTTCAGCCTCTTCACTTGGCCTTGCCAAGAAAATTCTTCCCTGGCCAGACATCCCATATTATGACTAAGGCAGAAGGCCACAGGTTTAGTCAGTTTGTGTACAGTTTACAATTATTCAGCTGTTTTAATGAGAAGAAAGACCTTGAGGCCCGTGATGTCAGAGATAAGAAAGTGTGGAAAGCAGCAGATGTGTGACCTTGCTGCTCTCCTATTGCTTTCTCCTTTGTTCTGTGTGCTGCAACTCTTCAAGGTTTTAATACCGGGAAGGGGTGAAGGAAAGGCGAGAAGCAGGTTTCACAGTAACTCAAACTCCCAGCTTGTGAAGCAACCTACTAGCTTTTAATGCAAAGCACTAGCGGTAACTAAAATCCAGCAACTGCTCAAGAGTTGGGATCTTGCAGGCTGCAGCCCTTTCCAGTATCTGGATATTTGTTATTGGTAAATTGGGATAAAATTTCTCAGTATTCAGTATTTTCCTGGACAGAGAAGTTTTCCAAAAGAAAAATTTCAGTTCATGGACACTGAAAGCTTTTCATAGAGAACCACATCTCCACAGACATGAAAGTGATTGACTGAAACATTTCAGTTTGATGTACGTTTGTGCCCTTTAGTCTAACAGGGAAAGCTGCACTGCAAGAGCTAGAACCAGCAAACAGGCATGGACACCTAAACCAAACCTTAACGGTCCCAGAGGCACCGAAGTACAAAGGTTGAGCGCTCCACTTCTCTGCATAGGTGCCACTACACCCTTCAGACACCTGGGATATACCTGGCTTCTTAAGGCATGGCCAAATTGAGTTGCAAAACACCTAAACCTCACTGGTGTCTGTGCCAAGGTGTCCTCCCAGCTGTCTTGCAAGCAGCATCTCTGCTCAGCAGTCTGGTTGTGGGGTTGGTGCTGTCTCAAGTGCCTTCAAAGCTGCCTCACATATCTTCAAGCAAAACAGAAAAGTGTAGTTTTGACGCAAAACTAGTTGGATAATCCAGTCCAAGGAGCAAGTGTCAAAAAGGGGAGAGACACAGAGAGGGACACAGAGCTGGTGTCTGGCTCTACCTGGTATCACATTTGTCACAGCACAAAGAAACATAGATGGTGATGGCAAACCTGGCAGATACAGATATTTGGGAGAGAGGATCAGAATTTAAAATTTTTTAAAATGGAAAAAAAAGGTGAAAAAAAGACATTGTTTTGACAATTTAGAGAAATGGTGTGACAAGACTCAGTGGGGAAGAGTGCAAGGATCTATAATTAGGTAGGAATAATTAGCTGAACAAATACAAAATGGGAAAGACTGGTGAAGCAGCAGTTCTGTAGAAAAGTCTCTAAATCACACTATCAACAAAACCAATAAAACTAACATCGTGTTGGAAGGAATAATGACCAGCATTGCCTGTACAAAGAAATTACCCTTTTGTTCAGTGCAGTCCTGGTATGCTGCTGCTGTTAGAGTGTGGCCAGTTTTGGGCAACGCATTTCAGGAAAGATGTGGACCCTTTGGAGAGAGTCCAAGGGACAGCAGTCATCTGGGAAATGTGACCTGCAGGACAGGGCTGAGACAACTGGATGTCTTAGGTTAAGGAAAAAAAAAAAAAAAAACTGATGAGGATGCAGGAACAATCCTCAGCTACATCAAAGATGTCCTAGATGAAGAGGGGACAAATCTGCTCCCCTGCTCATACTGGACAGGGCGAAAAACCTTTTTAATGATAAGAGAGGTCCTTAAGAGTAATGTAAGAACATTTTCCACAACACAATGCATGTATAGTTTGGTCACTTCTTGGGCAGAGAGATGCTTTTGGAGACCTCTTCCAATCCCTCTGCCCATTTCTGTGCTCCAGACGTAGGATCCCCCATCACATACACGGAGGCAGGCAGCCACCCTTACATACTCAGTGCTGAATAAACAACCTCACCACCGGCCTTCAGACACGGCTTCTTTTGAAAATATTCTACTTCGCACAGGAGGACGATGGAGCCATTTGTCTGTAGACAGAGGTCACGCTTGCTCAGCCCAGTCCTTGCAGGTCTGGTTGGAGCAGTGTGGATTGGAAGAGGTCACCACAGCTGCCAGTTCCTGACATGGCCAGGCAGCTACTCCCCCTGCGGTGTCGATAGGAAAGATAGGCCTATTTGAAGAGTATTTAGAGCATCTGTGTTACCCCTGAAAATACTTCCTGAGAGAGTTTCTCTCTCTTCCTTCACTAACAGAGGTAGCTAGGGTGATCAGGAGACTAGATAAACAAACTAGGTACATTGGCTTATATGATCTCCCCCTTCCACAAAATGCCCTGTTTGGAAAAAAGCAGCATTTCTGCATACATTTTCCAGGACATTTTATTATGTTGTCACCATTTCTCCGAGTAAGATGTAGACCCTTGAACTGTGAGGGGGAAATTAAATATTAAGATATTAAAAACCACTAGCTGGACGTGATATTTATTTTTCAAATTAAAATCCCACAACAGTGCCTTTTTGATTGCAGCTGGAAATCACCATGGCAGGCCATCCCCACTTGCAAATATTTTGCCTGACACGTCAGCACACAACAGCTTCAAGCAAGCCATGCCAGCCACAACACTGGGGCAGATGGTGCTGGCTCCCAGAGCTCACCCTGTACCAGTGAGGGTCACCACTCTGTCTCCAGCCTGGGCGCTGCCGAAGGAACAAAGCAAAGGGAGAGGAGCCTCCCTCAGGCTGTGGTATTGGGAGCTGTGCTTGTCCTCATCTTTACTTGGCTGCTATATTCATCAAGGCAACTTTTTGGGACAAAGTGTTGCATTCACAGCACCTGCAGCAACATTGTGCCCAGCGAATATCCCTATTCCAGTCATGCAAAAGTGCAAAAGCTTTCTTCCACTTAACTCCTATGGCTTCCCCAGGAACCCCTCCTGCTATAACTTTAAACATATAGAAGAGCTCAGGGATGGGTGCATTAAGCCATCCTGCATGGCAGGGTGTGGGGTGGGGCCAAGCGCGGGTTGGACCAGCCCCACTGTCACCCTCCTCGCCCCACGGAGCAGGTAGACAGGCAACAGGGTGCTACCCACTGGTGGCCCCTGAGCACCCCATTGTAATTCTTATCGGGCCTATGCACATTTTTTGCTCAAGGTGGCAAAACGCCCAGGGACTGCCAAGCTGCCAAGCTTTCTGCTAAAAATACCATTCAGACACATTTCAGCCTGGGTCCATTAAAAAAAAAAAAAAAAAAAGAAAGACTGAGCATATTCTGGTTGCAATGGAAATGACGTGGATTAAGGCAGAGGAAGAGAGAAAAGCAGAGGGAGACAGAGGAAATGAGATGAGACTGGATAAGACTGGAGAGCTGCTCACGGCAGGTCAAAGCCAGGCTGAGCCTGAGGGAGGTGTCAGCTGTCCCTGGGGTTGATGAGCAATGCCTCTGGTACACCACCCTGCTCCCCCTTGTCATGCTGTACCAAACGCTTGTTCTTGCCATGGTTGCTACATGTGGTGCCATCGCCACGGCAGTGGGAGAGGCTGCACCCACCTGGCTGTCCCCCAGCAGTGTCACGGACGAGTAGGGACCTGGTATGAGGGAGAGGGGTATGAGGGTGAGGGCAGGAGAGAGCCCAAGAGACCAAAGGGAGCCTGGACAGTCAGGATGAAGGCAGCCTGGCATGGAAGTGGAGGAGACTTGAAGAAAAAGTTTGCAAGAACACACGCAGCAGTGGGGACAGAGCATGAGAAGAAAAGGGAGGGCGATGCTGAGCAGGAAGAGAAAAGGGAGAAGGTAAAGATAAAAAAGAAGAAGAGGTAAAAAAGAACAAAGGATGGTAAAACACAAAAATCCTTTTGGGAGCCCTGCACGGTGGCAGGTTGTTCATTGACTTTCCCGGCCCTCATCAAAGCCAACCTCCATTAAACATAGCTGATTATGTTTTATCAATATTGCAAATGGAAGGAACAATTTTGGGGTGTGTAGGGGGTTAGGAAGGGGTTTAGGTTTGTGAGAGTCAAAACTAACATATTTTGCTTTTCTTCTTATTTTTAAGCCTCTGTGTTTAAACTGCCTGAGAACTGAAGAACCTTCACTAACACAGGCTGTACTTCTCTCTGACCTTGCAGATAACCGTGAACTAAACCGCACAGCTCCCTAATTGCTGTTCCTGATGGCACTTTACAAGCTTGTGCTAAATTTAACGAGGAGGAGGATCAGGCTGAAAACTTTTCCAAACGTTTCTTTCCTGTGGCAGTGGGAAGGATTGGAGGTGCAGGTCGCTGTGTGCCTCCTGTGGAGGGCAACAGAAGTGCAAGAGATAATGTCCAGAGTACCCAACTTTATGTAACTAATTCAACCTGAGACTGGAGTCTACATGCACATACATCGGCATTTTATGTACCCATATCAAACATAATCCCAGGTTTCCATGTTGTTGGTCACAGTCCCTGGACTTCAGGTCCTGCCACACATGCCCATGAGGTTGGTACAAGAAGGGAGGACCCGAGGCACAAGGAGCCGCTCCTTGGCAGGGGTCCTCCTGCCCCACCAGAATGGGGATCCCCGCACAGTGGCAAGGACACGAGGCAGCATCCAGGCCTGCGGGGACAACGTGTGGCTCCTGGGAGGCCGAGCACCAGCCAGCACAGCCTCCCTGGCACACAGACATGCACACACCCTTGCTGGGCCAGCCTCGGTGCCAGGATGTATCGCTGACACGCTGGAGCTGCTGAAGGGCATTTCATTTTTTAATTTTAGAAGATGTTTTTTCTCCAGTTCTGTCCCTTCTGGCCTGGTATGTTCCACACTTATGATATTTCAGAGGAAGCAGATGTTGCTCTGACCGCAGCAATTGTCACAGTGTTTAATAGGCTCTTAGGCAAAAGACTCTCGGCACCTTTCACAGGCTGTATATGCCAGCCTGAGAGTTTCAGATGACACCAGGGCAAAGCCATCTCTTAGGAGGCTCACAATGTGTCCAAAGAAAGACCTTACAACCAGGAGACATCACATCGGCTTGAAATTACCTGCCTATTGAGTTAGTGCTGCAACCAAGGAAAAAACCCAACAAAATTGCCTGAAATGCACAGAATAAAATGAAAACTGGAATTTCAAAATATCATTTTAAATATTAACTGATCAAGTAAAATGGACTATAAAAATTTATTTAGAGTTGGTGTCTGGTTCACTGGGCAACTAAGAGCCCTGAGAGACCTTCATGGTCAGGAACATGGATTTAATTACTCCTTGCTCTGGCCCCCATCTCCCTGTGCCTTCTCTCCCTGCCTCTGTCTGTCTTTAACAGGACTGCAAGTTCCTCAGGCCAGTGACTGTTTCTCCCTTTAGCTTTGCATATTCCCAGGGCAGTGAAGCTGTCTGGGTCGTTTCCCCAAGCTGAGCAATGGCAGCATGAGCAGCAGCAGCAAACCAAACCTTTGGGCATGCTCGACATTGACAAGTACTGTTGCTGACTGTGTTGACGGAGCAGAGACTTTGTACTGCATCAGAACCCAGGCTGTTGTGTCTTTTCCAATTGTATTGTTTGGCTTTGGAAAAGAGGAGAAACGCATGACTTACAAGGACATGGGAGATTCTCCCATGTTCCCACTGCATATTTCAGTCAAGCAAAATTAACCTCTTCACAGGAGGTGAAGATTTAGTGTAGGCAGAATTACGGTGAGCACGATGGATGAGGCAAGGAGGAGCGGAGCAGAAACAAATCAGTTCACAAACAGAGGAAACATAAAAAATTGCTGAGATAATCCAGTACAAAAAAAATGTGGACCAGCTGCAGAGAGCTACCTGTGCTGGAAAAAAAGCCTCAACTGCCTGTGTAGTACATGACAGATGAAAATCCAAACTGGTCTGAAGGATTAAAGAGCCACGTCCTTGTAGGTGCGTACAGCCAGATGTGATCATGGTGGTGACAGAAGTCACTTCAGCCTCTCAGAAAATATTTAAGGGAGGCTGGTGGTTTCCAGAGTGTGAGGGACAAGGGCATGGAGAACATACCAAGGGAAAGGGCTATGGATGAGCTGTACACGGGAGAGGAGCATTTAATAATACTTGGTTTTGTTGCAAAGATCTTGTTATCCATTTATTTTTCCTGAAAGAGCATTCAGCCTTAAAATACTGTAGGAAGCACCAATTAAGGCAAACACCCACACTCCTGCAATGCAAGGAAACAGGCTGTCAGTAGTTAGAGTACCCTCGCTACATTTTCTCCCGAAGGCTGTTGTGTTAAACCATCCAGCTGAAAACTCAAACTCCTGCCCAAGAGTGGCAAGTGTTTTCCCACCTTCTCTTCCTGCCTGAGCATGCCCAGGTGCGTGGCTGCCATCCGGGTCTTGCGGCGTGGGGAGAGGATATCAGCAGGCAGCCCAGGTGACAATCCTGGGGTGCTGCCGTAACACACCAAGAATTCAGCAAAATATCTGAACTCATTGTCAGTACTTTGGGGAGTAAGCAATGCAAGAATTCAGGTTTAAAATATCCCATAGGTCTTTCCTGTTTCTAGCCATATGTGGATGTGCTGGGATGTAGTACCTGACAGTGCCTATGTGAACGTCTGGTTTCATTTCTGCTGGAGTCCAGGCTGGAGCAATGACCCCAGCCACCGCAGGGGCAGAAATATCAGCAGAGTTTGACCAAAATTATGGCCTTAGAACCAAAAATACAGCCCTTTTCAAATGCTCATGTTCCCTCCGTTCTTTGCCAGCCCTGGCTCCAAAGTCAACTGCTGCAGAAAGTTGAAGAAAACCCTAACTCTAGTGCAAGTGGCAGTGGGAATAGGCACCCAGAATTAACCGGTTAATAATAATCTTTACATTTTTCCTAACTGCTGTGTTCTAGGGCACTTGAATTAACAATTCACCAGGCATGTTCTTTTTGAATGACTGCATTGAAATCAGCACAAACTCAAACAGAAGCCCTATAAAAAGCCAAAGCTTTATCGTGTGCTTGGTGGTGGCAGCAAGAAGGCCTGTGGGAAGGAAACAATACCCGTCTGAGCGGAGCAAGGGTTTATCTGCTTGCCATCAGAACAGGCCAGTCATGTTGTTTTTCCGTCCGTTCACCATGTGAGCGGGCTCCAGTGTACAGTACCAGGCTGTGCAAAAGCTCGCTCCTGGGTCCTTCTGTTTGTAGGGCTTGCTGACATAAGGTGGAGTTGAGGTTATTGTGGTGTGGGACATTTCCTGCCCCAGCTGCTGATAACCGCAAATCCCAGCAGCCTTACAGGCTCCCTTTGTCCACCGGTCCAGGACCTGAGCTATGTATAGCCTATACCTGCCCAGCCCAGGGTGAGAACCCTCTCATCTCTGAGCCCGGTGATGCTTCACTGCATACTGACCATTTCTCTAGCCAGTTGGGGATGCTGAAAACCCTTTTGCATGCAGACTCCTGATGAACTTTTTACCTCCAGAAGCAAAGGAGGAGACAGAGGAGGGGTCTGTGTGGGGCAGCCCCATAGTCTGAGCACACATTCCTTCACACCAGAAGTAAAAGGATTAAATTGACTGCTAAAACCTGGTGTCATTTATACCAGCTGAGGTGTAAATGAAGGCCTTGCCATGAAAACAACATTAAGCTTACTTTCTGTTGTCTGTCTCAGTGTCAGTGTGGATGGTGGCAGGGTGATGCCTCCACATTAGCGTGTGTCCCCTGCCCAAGCGGTCAGTGCGGTCGTGCCAGCTGATGCATGTGACGACGTGACTCTGTGTGTGGCTCTCATGAGCAGAAAAGCAGTGCAGGGGATGTGTTTTCATAAAGAGGTGATACAAGAGTAGGTGTGGACAGTCAGCCAGGAGAAGGATGAAGTGTGCGGATGAGGGAGAGGGGAGCACAGGAAGGTTTAAGCAGCAGCTCCGGGGACATGGGCAGCACAGAGGTGGGAGAAGGGAGAAGGATTGCTCTGGGAAGACGATGGAGCAGCAAAGGGGTAATACCAAATGCAGTGTAAAACTGAAGGGTGTGGAGCCCTGAAAGAGTTTCCCTGAAACTCTCCCAAGCTTCTCTTCCAAGGCGTGCTGCCTACCTGCTGCAGGATCACCCCAGGGACTGAGTTCTGCCTAGTGCCAAGTGCACGCTGCAGCAGGGAGGTAAAGGGTGGTTACATCTCTGTAAGTAAATCAAATGTGCCAGGGCTGTCCCCTGGCCCCAAAGCCTGCTAGCCCAGCGCTGTTCACTGCCGTGCAGCTAGTTCTTGTGCCTCTCAAAGGAGACTGGCCCCAACCAATGTGCTTGGTGGGCACAGCTGCTGCTGTGAAACGCTCTCATCTCATCTTGGAGGGGTAACTGGTGTGTGCCAAAACCATGCGGGTAGTGTTAACAATTCAGCGATACAGAATGTCTATTTCCTGGCCTCATTTAATTTATTACCATAGATATTGCTGATGACCTAGAATCTTTACCTGCTAGCATGGAAAAATATCCTCTTTCCTTTTTTGATCCTTTGTGTGTGGGTGACAACCCAGACTGGATGCTCCCTGAGCTGCCCTGTACTGATGCTTTCCATGTCCAGACTCACCAGCCAAAGCACACAGACTGACACTCCCACTCAGACTCTGCTGCCCTGACTCCTCTCACCAGTGAATTGTACTGGCCATGAAAGCCAAGGCTGATGTTAGAGAGATCACCTGGGTCTGGTTAACTGCTTTGGTGGAAGGCAGGGGGTCAGGGTCCCTCCCACCAGCTGGGCATT
Source organism: Athene cunicularia (assembly GCF_003259725.1). Lineage (NCBI taxonomy): Eukaryota > Metazoa > Chordata > Aves > Strigiformes > Strigidae > Athene > Athene cunicularia. The sequence goes on along the minus strand of NW_020799095.1, from coordinate 103,104,542 downwards.
GGGACTGTGCTGCAGGAAGCACCAGGCTCAGAGTAAGCAGAGGAGCAGCACACACTCTTGAAGACTGGCAATGCCTTGCTTTCAGGGTTGGTGCTGATACTTGGCAGAGGTATTAACTAGCAGCAGTATTTTACCTGGTCTCACATGAAACCCTGGCATACTGCGCCCTGTGGCTACACTGTGCTGCTGAAACGAATGGCACTCTCCCCGAGCACCCTGAGGGGCTTATGAGGTGTCCCTGGTGCCATCCCCTCTCCCAGCATAGAGAGCCTCCAGCACTACGGCTGCTCACCAAAAATCGACCATGCAATGGCTTTGGTGTGGGCCTGTGCACAGCAGAGCAGAGTGTCGTCCAGACAATTAATTCAAGCCAGACATCACGGATCTTCAAGGCTAGACCTTACTATTCATGAGATATGCATCGCTCATTGCCTCCACAAGGAGCTCAGCAGTCCCTGTTACTGCTGGTACGGAGCTACAAGTTGTGGGATGCTACATTCCTCCCTCAGCAAGCCGAAGTGGTGGAAGCACTGAAGACTTTCGCTTTTATAGAGTATTTGCTTTACTGCATTCACACCAGCTTGGGAAGGCAGCACTAATGCCAATGTCTGTCTCCATAATCAAATATCCTGCTCCCCATGAAACTCAGATGCTGGGAACCAACGCTGCTACTCCCATGGGGCTGCGAAGCAGGAAGATCCCCCATCTTCTGAGCAAATTCAAGTGAGAAAATAATCTGAATAACACGTCCTGCTTGCCTCTGCAGCCACAACGCCTCACACTCACAAATTACTCAGCCATGGGAATCAGACCAGAACTCATTTAACACAAATGTTAATTTATCAGGTGTTTTATCTCTTTTAAATGTTCATTTCACTGCCATTTGATCAGGTAACATCCACATCTTCCATCTGGGTCAGTGTTTCCCTACCCCCTTGAATGCTCAGGTCTCCCATTCCTCTCCTTCCACTTTGTCAGTCAGAGTTCACCTGATCTGGGCACTGCCATCCTCTCTGAGCCATCTCCTTACCCCTTTGGGGACAGATCCCTCTGCCCAAGGGCGCTGCTTTGCACATGACAGTGAGCATGGCAACAGAGGCTGAAAAAGGCCTCGGGAGAAGGATGTGGCAAATACACGAAGTCTGTAACTAATGGTGTTGTGAAATACTGCTGTGAACACCCGCTCTGCCTGGGCTCGACAGGCCCTTGCCACTGGCAGCTCCCTGGAATCGTCCCCGAACCTCAGAACTTGATGAGAATAATTTGCCTCCCTCTCTGCCGCTCACTTAAAACATTTATTTTGACAGTAAAAGAGACTCAGAGACTCCTTTTATCTGCGAGACTGTTCCCCATACCTCAGCAGTGGCCAAGCCATGTCATGGGCAGCGGTTTCTCTTCTCCCATCCCCATGGCCCTTCCATCAGCTGGAGGAGGTTCAGTGAGCATTTGGCATGGAGCAGAGACCCTTTGATTCCCACCTTGAAGGCAGTTTTTTGAGTGTTATCACACCAGTGAGGGGATGTCCTCCAGCCGCATTTAAGCTGGCATTTCTGTCCCAGCTTTTCTAGAGTCCAGGAAGCTCCTCTGACCAGCCAGCCATGCTGACCTACTCACCAGCTGCAGAAGGTATAAACCAAGCCGTAGAAAAGATGGGGAAATAAGCAGGCAGAACATGCAGGGCTGCGAATGTATGGGCTGAGACGGGAGCAGATCTCTTGGCTGTGTGTGGTTTGGTTAGGCTGTGCCAGTAAAAGGGAGCACAGGTTCAACGCTGCAGAGCAATGAAGACTAGAAGGGAGGGAGAAGCCTTGGATTAAATCACATTGGAAGGGAGGGAGCGTGGGTACAATAAGCGTACCCAGGATAACACCTCAATCAAGGCCAAACACTTCATCTGTCTCACTGCGCTAGTCAGTGACTTTAAATTTTGCTCTCTCTGAATATTCTTCCCGGGTCCCCCAACTCGACCCAGATAATGGCATTTCTATTCAAGCTGTTTAAACTAACAGCAGCACAATTTGCAGCCAGTGGCTTCGGCCCTTTGTGTTCATTTGCTCAATCAACATTTGCCCCCTGGTAAGTGACTTGCAGAGAAAACTGTCACTGGCAGACAATGGGCTGGCAGTTAACAGCAGTAGTTTTGTGTTAAAATATTCGCAGACACTGGAGTAAAATATCTCAACCCAAATTTAAAAGGATAGACACCTCCCCTCAGTGCACGGGGCTGTAGAGGCAGCATGGAGATGAAGGTGGCTTTCCCTCATCCCTGTCCCTGTGCTGGGCAAGTTAGAGGAAGGCTTCTTGGGGCACTGAAGCCCACTGCCACTGCTGGTGCGTGGCCTCCTGCCTTCTCTGCACACCACCAACAGGGACCACTCTCTCTGAAGGACATGGCTTTGCTTTGAAATACTGCTGTGAACACCCGCACTGCCTAGGCTCGACAGCCCCTTGCCACTGGCAGCTCCTTGGCATCACCCCCAAACCTCAGAACTTGAGAATAATTTGCCTCCCTCTCTGCGGCTCACTTAAAACATTTATTTTGACAATAAAAGCGATCATTAATTCCACCCATTGATTTATTTTTCCTAAAGGCCCATTGTATCCCTTAAATGTGCATGATAACTTGCCATTTGAGATCCCAGCAAGTGGTTTATAGACTTGTCTACCAGAAAAAGCCATGTCAGTTTATAAACGGGCTGGTTAATGTGGCTCCCTTATGGCAGTGTCCTTATTTTGCTTTGACAGTAAAGCTTGATATTGTTTAAACTTTAGACAAATCATTACTGACTTAAATTGATACGATTTTCTTGTGTAGCTGAGACCTAATACCTCCTGGTTTTGATCATGCCATACAAGTACTATATACAAGCAGATAGCTGCTGTTGGATGACAGGTTTCTTGTCATCCTATCCAGTGAGGATAAGGCCCCAAAATATTGTCAGGCATCCTGTGACCAAGATGGAGAACAGATCAAAAATTATGTAGCAATAAATGCTTTTGGTGTAACTGTTTCAGACATTTATGTGCATATGTCTTTCCCTCTGGGCTGTGACTCTACCTAAGCTGAAACAGTGATTCCTATCCTCAACGCAGCTTTTTGTGTACCTTGGTTACCTCCCTCCTCTCATCTGGCACTCATATTAAAGCTTTGAGGACTACTTCTCTCTAGATGGATGTGTGGGTCCTTTCATTTTCATCTTACCTTGCCAGCCTTCCTCTGAATCTGCCCAGGAACCCCCGTTCAAGAGGACCATCCCCAACAAGTGCAGAAGCCAAGAGAACAAGGTGGATGTCTAGGCTTTCACAGGACATTCACCATATACGTCACAGGACATCCACCACATACATATCTTCACTGTACTGTCCCCTAAAATCATGATAATAACTGGAGAAAGCACTGTTGTTTGTAGCCAGCATGCCCCAACCAGAGTCCCAGGAAGAACTGTCCCTGGAGTACTGCGGTGAGGTTTCGGTGCAGCTGGGCTTCTGCAGTGTTGCCAGTTGTCAACTCTTAGTGGACATTGGTATGTCTTCCCTAAAGATTTTATTTGAGTCTTTTCACCAAATATCTCTACTTTCACATCTTAGGAAAAACAAAACAGCATTTGTAGCCTTCCTGTCTGCACAGCAAAGCTTGACATACAGATCCTCCAAAGATTCAAAAGTCAGAAGGAGAAAAATGAGGAGTGCCTTGGACTTTTTTCTGTTTTTTCAGATTTTCAAGAGTCTGCAGCTCTTTAAGCCAGACCTGACTGCTGCATGTGTGATGCTCTGGCAGTGCAATCTGGCAGCCTGGGCTCCTGTCAGGTGATGAAGCTCCAGGTTTTGCATAGCTTGAGAAAACCACGTCTGTTTCCTACCACCAGTGTTTCCCACATAGCATACATTAAAATGAAAGCTAAGAGGCTATACCAACATAAATCACCTCATGCACCTTCTGCCTGCTCACAGACGCACAGAGACCTTGCCTACCCCAACAGTTATCGCCCTGCAGAGGCCTTCTCCCTCCCTCTCACCAGCCATGCCCCAAGACCCGGCTCTCCCGGGGGTCTTTCCCTGGGGATGTCCCAGGGATGTGCCCCACTCTGGGACCAGCTGGCAGATTGATCTCGGCTCTGCAACCCGGAACAGCGAGCCTTCCAACGCACCGTGCATTTTGGGAAGGTAAATACACAACCAAAATATCCAAGCTGTGGGGCGGCTTGACCTTCGAGCGACCCTTAGCCTGACCTAATGCTGGTCACTCTCACCAGCAGATTTGTTTATCTTGGGACCTCGAGCCTCCTAACCTGAAAGCACCGGGTTGTCTCCCAGCTCTGAGACCTGTTGGTGCTGGCTGCCAGCCCCTGTTAGGAAGGCCCCACGAGGTGCAGACTTTATTTTTAGTCCCATCCCCAAGACCTCATGCTAGGCAAGTGGCAGCAATCCTGCCAGAAAAGCCCTGTTAAGTTAAATCAGAGCGTGAGCCCCTTCCCCAGCCTGCAGAGCAGCTGTGGGCATGCACTCGGGAAATGGCTCTGAGAGGGGGTATTCCTTTCTTCAGAGCTTAGAGGAAATTTTCCCCAGGGGTTTCCCCTCTTTTGGCCAAAGAATTGCAGCGCGCAGGGGGAAGCAGTTAGAGCAGCAGATGCAGAAATGGGGGGAGACTTTCTTACCGTAAGAGAGCAGGATGCGAGGGGGTGGGGGGGCGGCAGCAGGATGCATCATTTCGGGAATGTCTGCTATCCCAGAAGTGAGTAGAAACAACCCATCTGAAATATGCAGAGCCATTATCAGGCCAGGGCTTAAATAAACTTTACTGTCCATTCAGTGATCAACCTCCCTGGGAGCCGCCGGCTCCATTCATCACTGTCACCTTTTCAAAGTGACTGTGATGACAGTTCATGATCATTAACTAGTAATGGTGTGCTTTGCATTAACAGGAGGGCACATCAAACAGGCAGGCTCGAAGCTCCAAAGTTAACTAAATTATATAATAAACATTCTCCAGCTAACCATGTACAGATGGTGACAAAAGGTGGGACAAAGTGGCAGGCAGGAGAAAGCGGGGATGGGGACTGGGGGGGAGGGAGGGCATATCAGGAGAAGCAGCACTTCAGTACCGTACCTACTGTGCCACTCGCCCACCCCTCCACTTGTTATTAATTAGGAATAACGAAACATGGCTCTCTGGCCGGAGGGACTGGAGCTGCTCGCTGAAGTTGCAGCAGCTTTACTGTCAGCAAAGTTGCCTTAAGAGAGAGATTTGCTGTGGCCACAGGCTTTTCTTTGCGTTTTGTCTTTTTTTTTTTCTCAAATGGCATTCATTGCAGTCAGAGCTGAGGCACCCCCGGCAGAGTTTGGACGGGAAAGATTAAAAATTGAAAAGAAGAGGATGTGAGGAGGGAGAATTCAAACACGTCCTTCATCTCGGAGGACCAGGACAGCTCATCACCACTTCCTACTGGTACAGAGCAAAAGCTACAGGCCCCACGCATCCTCGGTGCATGCTTGGAGCCAGAAGGAACCATGCTTGAGCAGGCCCACCAGCTCAGCCAGCTCAGGGAAAACAGCCTTGTTTGGAGAATAGTTTGGGAGGCAAGAGCTCCTAGCACAATTCTCAGTGCAATCCCTACTGACCGAGAAACATAAAAAAAACCCCAACTTATTTTTTCCATCTATTCACTAGCAAAAAAGGCAAAAAAGCCATAAATCGTTTTAGTACAATTTATTATATTATACTTGTAACAAGATCTTTCACACAGATGAAAACGGTGCCTAGAGTCGGGTTCTTAAATCCATAATTCAGCACTTTAGGGAAATGGAAAAATATTTTAACTGAGACTACAGCAGGAGCTGCCGGATGCTCAGGGTTTTTGCAAAAGTCCAACAAACCCACTGCAGCAAAGGGATATCCTGCCACAGGCTTCGGCATCCTCTCTACTTAAATGCTTAACTACAGACTTAAGGGATTTAGATTTAGGCATCCATTTTTTAACTGCTCATCTTAATGTTTTAGATTGTGACTGTGCACTAATCAGGCAGACTTTTGGGTTCTCATGACTTAGAAATTAAGACAAATCATCAGTCACTGACAATTTGTCTTCCTTCACTTCCCCACACCTCAGTTCCTTCAGCAATCACTCAGATTACATACTTTTCCATCATTTACCCAACTTTTGTGTCAAAGTCTTCACAGAAAAAAAGTCTCAGAAAAGGTAACCTGGCCTCCATTTTTATCCTAACCTAAACTGTTGCAGGGGTAAAGGAGAGGGAAAGAAGCTGGCCTGATATTTACAGTTCTTCTCCCCAGCAGTGCTTCAATCTGCACTTGAAGAGCTGATACCCCTGAAAGATGCAGGAAAAGTTTCTGGACGTGTGTTTTCAAAGACCATTGATTTCTCAATGCTCAGATTATCTATGGGGGCACTGATTTTTCCTCTGCGCATGTAACCACCTGCCTCTGAGCACCATGGAGCAGGGTCACTTTCCAGCTAGTTTGCTGTAACTGTGGGGAAAGTTAGAACCGAGATTTTCAGAAGAGTCTTTTAAATATGGGTCATTCACTCTTTGGGTGCATAATGCCGAAAATCTGTGGCTTGACTTTCTGAAGTGCCCAGAGCTCCCACTTGTGTTAGGCAGGGACAAAATATACCAGGTCAGTGGGAATGCCATGGGGATTAAGTCACTCGTGCTCACAGGGAGCCAAGAGGCTTGTAGGCAGAAGGTCCTATCACAGTGTTTGAGCACAGAGACAGCAATTCAAAGCACGCTCATCTGCTGCTGCCACCTCCCCTGCCCTGGAGGTCACTGGGTCCCTGCACCAGGGTGGCAGCAGAAGGACACGAGCTCTCCCACCTCAGCAACATCCCTGTCAGCTCTGGCTTCTGATAAAAGGGGGGGCTGCTCCAATGCTGCAAGCTGTGAACTGCTTCATGTGAGATACACCTCTATCTCTGCCACTGCCCCTGCACAAGGAAGCACCTCGGGAAAATGGGTAGAGCAGATGCCATTGACGGCTTCAGCCATCTGAGCTCTTTCCCTCCTGAGGCACAAGCTGGAGCCATTTGAAGTCCCCTGCCGTTGTGGGGAGCATGTTCCACTTTGTCCCCAGCCTTCTTGGGTCTGTCCTGTGCTATAAATCTGGATTAAAGACTGTACCTAGTCTGGGTCTTTTATAGCACTGCCTATCTGAGCACTCACATGCTCTATTCAAGGGTGACAGAATACCAAAATAAACAGTTGTCAGACACTAAGGTGAAACATCATGTGAAGTTAACAATTTAAATAAGGAGGCACAGGTATGGCAACACCCCCTTGTTCAAGGCTGAGGAAATGGGAGAGAGTGATTAACTTCCCATACAGCTTCCCTTCTCTCCTTTAAGCTGAAGGAAAAGAAATGACAGTGTCCAAACACTAGCAAGCCAGCTAGGACACCCACTGTCTTTCATCCCCCTCCTCATGCCCTGCCAGGATGCCAGCTGGGCTCCGCTGCCTGCCCAGCACAGCCTTTCTCCTCGGGAACATGTCGGGACACAAAGTCTATACCATCCTACGAGGGATGAAAGGCTTTCAGGAATCAGATAGGATGAAGAAGCCACATTATTTTCTCAGGAGATTTATATTGCTCATGGGACATTGCTTAACGGATCTTTCTGTCCCTCTTCCTTGGTCCTAACACAATGCTTCTGACAACAGTAAGGAGTAAAACTGCAATTGGTTTATGATTTGTTCTTTTATACATGCAGATGTTTCACAAACATTTAAAATAACAATTCACCCTGGGAATGTAGTGGGTGAGAGAAGCAACATGGCCGAGGACTTCTGGGTCCTATTCCTGGTCCCATCAGTCGTCAGCTGTGTCATCTCACCCAAGTCACCACAGAATTAGTTTGTGCCTCCGCCTCCTGGCCCTTTCTCTGCTGCATTTCTTTAGATGGCGAGCACGTCGCGGGGCAGAAACTGTTTCTTTTAAAATGTTTGCACAGTGCCCCAAATAATGAGAACCCTATGTGTGACTGTCTTGCGAACGAGATGCTTTGTATTGTAGTATCGACATAGTCTTTCAGGCAGCCCTAAAGCTGATACTGAATGGGAGTTTATGGACTCAGATGTAGTTAAAGCAAAAACAAACAAACAAACAAGACCTAAGCCATTGTGTAATATTAACCATATGCCCCATGCAGGATTGACAAAGATTTTGCACTTATTCCTGAAGGCCTGTGCTGGGCTAAAGGTTACCATATGCTGTAGGAATGCTCTGCAAACACCAACGAGTGGCCATGAAAGTTGAAAACTTGGAGTTACTATACAGTCAAAGGTGGTTAATTGCAGCTTCTACAATCTGTTTGCCAAGGTATATAGAGCATTCAACTGCTTGGTTACAAGGGATGTTAGCTTTTCTCCTCACACATGACTGACTAATTTTCTACATGCCATTTAGAAGAAAATGCAAATAGAAGTGGTTTTCAAAGAGAACAGGATTTCTTCTCCAGAGTGGCCTCTACAAACCTTTATGAGTTCTACAGTGACTGGTAAGGAAAAGATCAAGAGCCATAGCTGAGTGGCTTAGAAAGGAAACTCTTATATTGTCAGGTACTGGTTTTTGGTTATGCTGTAAGGTCTCCAGCTACTTTGCAAGCAGTTAACTCCTTCCTTACACCTCACGCATCAGGCAAGGTCCTTTGGCCTCTGATGTGGGCAAAGGTATGTGATAAAGACTGTACTTTCCAAAAGTGCTCAACTCTTTTAAGTGCTATGGACATTTCATCCTAAATAAAGAGCAAGAATGCAGATGGACATCAAGGAATATGGATCAACAGAGGCTACATTTATACTGACAAATGGTGTCTGTTGTTTTTCAAGGACAGTGAAAGCAGGGACAAGAAAAATGGGGCATGCAAACACATCAAAAGCATGAACAAGATCAGGTTTATATCACCATATTGTGGGACCCAACTATAACCAACAGAAAAGGAAAGAAAACAGCTGTATTGGTCTGCCAACATCAACCAAATGGAGCGGCGTTCAAACTGAGTGATTGGTGTCCTTCTCCCAGGCATGAACCAAGCTGCAGGGGAGGATGTTCTTCTTCAGGGAAGTGTCTCATCGTTCACAGAAACTAAATGAAGGGAGATGAGGAACGGAATCATCATCCTGAGATGAGGAATGCCAAGCTAGAACACAATAGGAAAAGTGCCCCTAAGGCACATATGAGACTTCCTCTGCCATTGCTAAGTGTAAACTCAAGAACACAATTACAGGATATATGGAGGTGCAAAAACCACTGGACATGAGTCTGACATGGAGGTTTGAGGGATGGCACAGTGGGAATTAGAACTTCTGACAGTATAATCCAGCTATTCTCCTATGGTCTTGGTTCAAATGTTCAAAGGCAGGTGGTGACTTAGGTTCTTTAATTGCACCAGAGTCCACTGAGGCACCTCTGTCCCCACCATCTAAGCAGCTGAATAATCTGTCAAGAAATGCCTGCCCTGGTATATCAGCAAAGAGCTACTCCAAACCACTAGCTTCTTTGGTAACATTTGTCCCCACTCACATTTTATCCCTTCTTCACAAAATAAAATTAAAAAAAAAAAGCCAAAAACCTAGGAAAACAAAAAATGGCAAAGCCATTCCCACCTAGAAGATATGAGAGACATTGCTAGTAAAGTGACTTGAGGAGGAAAGTGTGTCAAAAGCTATTTTATTAATCCAGATAGATAAGGAGAAGACAGGGTACAGGATTCCGACACTAAGCTTTGCCCTAAAGGTATGGGAAGCATAGGCTGCAACTGAACAAAAGGGAAGACAGAAGAAACCCTAAATACTGATGGCTGGAAGGAAAGCATTATCTGCAACTGAGCAGACTAGATCCCTACAGCTGGATTACCACTTCCCACTTTCAGGAAAAGCACTCCAAAAAGACAAAATGGCAAGCTCAGTGCTGGCTAGGAAGCAGGTCTGGTTAACATTATGAAAGGAACTGTATTTCCCTTCCCCCAGCCTCTTCAAGGGCCAGAGATTTGTGTGCAAAATAGCTCAAGTTTTTCCCTGTGGTCAAAGACTGGTGTTTTATTTATTTGTGGTCAGTAATGTTGGACGTCTGTCATATTTTGCTGTGGTACTCTATTATTTAATAAAGTCCCATGGACACTGGCCAATGCTTTTGCTTGACAGGGACTACTTTCTGACATCGCACCTGGCTAACAGAATCATTGTTTTATTGAGAGAGGAGAGGAATTAAAGGTACAGCAAGAAATTGGTTTATAGCCTGATGGAAGGGGAGTTGTCAACCCTTGCAGCGCTTTTTTTCCTTAATGCGTTAGATGAATACAGCTGCTTATGCCACAGAGCACTTGTGTGTATATATCAAGCTGCTTTTAAGTCCTTCTAAACAGCGCATGCCTCGGTGATTTCCCACTGCAACCAAAGCAATAATGTGCCTGGCCACTGCTTAAGAAAGCATTGGGTTTTATCCTTTCTAAAAGTCTGGAGTGAGATCCCTCAAACAGCTCCGTATTCCCCTGTCCGAGGGAGCTAACTCAGATGTTGCAGTCCCTTGTGCTGATAGCCATCCACAATAATAAAATTTTATAGCATTTTCCTCAAGGCGAGAACCCTTATCATTGCTCACCACCGGCCCAAAGCCTTTGTTCCCATGCTGCAGACCTGAATCTTGAACATTATTAGACTTTTGGGATAGAGGCATAACACAGTGACACCGTAATACCAGTCCTGCTACTGCAGGGATGAAGACAGTGTGAAAACAGGGATCTCTCTGACTTCTCATTGAGAAGATTTCAAGACAGCAGCTACTAGGCCTGGGAAAATAAACCAGACGAGTTAGACAAGAGAAAATTATAAACTGTTGAAGTTCTGGAGTACTTCCAGGTATTCAAACAGGTAATAGATTTGTTTAAATAAGTGGAAATAGTTTCAAAATGTCAACTTCACCACATTGTCTAGCTTCTCCTTTCTTGTCCAGCTCCAGTCCGGGAGGTTTCTTCACACATGAGCTCAGAGAAAAGCACTTACAGCAGAAATATATCAAAACCTCACAGCATTTCAGGGCAGGATTTTCAGCTGGCACATGTCTAATGCTTTCATGATTTCCTGTTGGGCAGATAGCTTTGGGGAAACGCTTTCATGACCTACTGCCCAAACAGCATCAAGGAACTATCCACAGGACTAAATAAGCAAGCTAGATAAATGCGACACTTGTTACTCTCCTCGTTGACAGAGTCCTTAAGGCTGTTGGGTTCATCATAATCCAAACACAAATTTCGGCCAAAACTTTACAGATAGTTTCAATTAAGAAGGTGACTCTACTGACTTCCAAAAGAGCAGAAAAGAGAAGTGACCCTACTAAAGACCACCAACTGAAATCAACAGGTATGTCAGAAATAAAAAAAAATACAATGATATTTCATCTAAGACACAGCACGTAAGTATATTTGCTTCTCACAGGAATGATGGCATTTTGAATCAATGTCGATAACCCATTAAACTCCACACAGTTTATTTAAAGACCTTTTTACCTTCTCTATCACAAATAAGTGTTGGATATCAAGACTGCTATTGGAATCTTTCAAAAACTGTTCTTTCTGTCTGCAGCCCTGGCTAGGACAACAATATATTCACGTAGTACAACTGTCTACCTATAAATATTTTATAAATATGAACGGACTATAACTTCAGCGTCTTCTAGGTTCTGTAGATATTGTTCTTGATCCAGAGGTATGGGAAACAAGGCAGATAGTGATTAGTGGTTACTCACAAGAACTGTTGCTGGTTAGGAGATGACACAGATCTCCCAATTCTCATCAACATTCACAGACTTCAAGACAATCCCCCTTATTTATGTTAATGAACACAAATTAGCTGCAAGATTTACACCATGTTGCATTTAGCTCAGCATCATACAGAACTGAAACTTGGGAAAACCAAATTTGACAAACTGAACTCAAAGCTACCAAGTACAATGAAGCTTGAGAAAATTATACAGCTGCATAAAAGGAAATAACAAGGGGGAGAGGAGGGCAGAGAGCAAGAGAGAGAGACCAGGAGAGACCAGCGTGGTTCACTCATGGAACAGCTGAAGCTCAGAGAATCCACTCCAGCGAAAGCTGATGAAAATCTGACTCAGTTCACTCCATTGCTCAGAGAGTGACTTGTTCCTCCATATGCTCCATAACAAAAGCACTCCCGATGTCAGTAACATGTGGAGAGAGCAAATATTTCTCAATTGCAAATGATTCATTGACTCAATAAGCATCTGGCCTAAACATCTGATATATATTTAAAATTCAATCTATTTCCTAAAAATTATTCCTTATTTTTTGAGTGATCAAAACCAAACGACAACAGTAAAAAGGTAACAGGATAGTCTTTTCTGATGCCATTTGCGATCAGAGGCAAAAGCTGTTTACCATTGGTGTGGACCAGATTGGGAGCAATTCTTTGCTAAAGCCCTTCAGCTGCTCCTTTCTCAAGCAGAAGAAACTGAACACGTGCACATAACTCTGGGCAGTTAGCGACCAATGATGCTACTGGGGTCTGTGGGGAGTAATTCGGCGGGAGAGGTGCTGATAACATTCCTGTGCAGAGGGCTCTTCCCAAAGGCAATCAGTGACTCACGGTGCCATGCACACACCCGCCCCAGGAGGACAGGGCTCCTGCTCCAAGTCACACCCTGTACCCCTGGTCTCTATCAGATGACTTTTGACATGCACGGAAACCAGCAAAAGTTACAGATCAATTTATCACTTCAGAGTTGGATCAAATACTAGCCCTCCAGCACACTGCAGCTCCAGTGAATCAACATTTAATATGGCATTAAAATTCTCTTGTGATTGCTTTTAACTTCTGCACAGTGTGTGCCTAGGATTGCAGGGTGGGGGTTCTCCTGTGCAGCCAAACAACTGCATTTTGTAGGGTAACTTCAGCTGTGTGTCTGGAGTTACATTCCTCTTCTCCTGGATGATCCAGTGCAAGGCACTTCAGCTCCCTGCAAACATTTCCCTTTTCCGTCTAGAAACAAAGCAACCCGGTCACAGGGATCACTGCACACAGCATCCCTCTATGGTGTGCAGCATGGTCGGGATTTGAAGGAGCATGACACAAAAGCAAATTATTATCATTCACTTCTCCGGTATTTTAATTTTTCTTTCCCATTTTTGCTGGGTTAAGATTTTCTAACATAACAGGGCTGACTCTGGGTGTCTGGGCTAGATTTAAAGTTCAATAAGGTTCTTTATTTTCCAGGAAACAGTCTTCCTTCCTCTCCTTCCGTGATTGTTCCCACAGGTTTTAAAGTTTCTTGTTGGGGTTTTTTTCCTCCCTTTCTGGGTTTGACCTTTGTTCAGTTGCTCTTTTAGCAAGAGTCCTGCAAGTCTCACAGGTTTCTCCACAGTTGTGGTCCCAGTCTAAAAGGGAATTTAGCTGGGTAGATTGCAAGTCTCAGAGCTTCAAGCATGGGCTCAACCTTGGTTCTCACCTTACTCCACATGGAAATTTACACTTCCCAACAGACTGCACAAGGGGTGTTGCTCTCATCAGCTCAAGAGTTCATTCCTGTCCCTGCCTACTGCAAGAAAGGATGGCTACAAGAAAGGCAAGGTGTTTCACCTGTGCTTTGCAAAATTTAAGGCAGCATTTCTGGGAACTGAAGTCCCCTATTGAAGCAGGAATACATTCCTTGCCAGGCATATCAAGGCTGTTCATGAAACCTTTATGTATGTGTGTGTGGGGATGTGTCTAAAATAATGGAGAAATAATATAGAAATAAAATCTGCCATCTTCCTCCATCACTTCCCACAAGTGACTCTTCTCCACCACCAGGTAAGTACTTAACATCCTAGCAAACTTGACTACATTTATTCTGAGCTGCTTAATACCACTCTCCTGGCAGAGAAGACAGTTCTTCAGACACGTGTCAACTGACATAAAGCCTCCAGATCTTTTCTGTCCTTCCAGCATAGTTCATTTGGCTCATGACTGCTCCTGCCCTTCTTTCCTAAGGATCCCTCTAACACAGGCCAGCATCACAATGAACATTGCCCTGCCCACTGCCTGCTTGATGCCTGCTGTCTTTGCCAGTCTAATAATGTATGTACTAAACACTTTAAACAATCATCAGGTTGTCTAAGCTGCTTATCTTGGAAGGCTCGTCTAGAACCTCACTGCTCAAATGATGGGAATTTTCTCTTAAATCTACAGTTCATGGCGCTCTATACTAATTTATACTCATGTACACCTTATACTAACTTACATCAATTTTTTCTTATACTCCCTGTCCTTTAGTTCCAGTTACTCTTTGCATCTTTCCCCTTCTGTAGTTACTGAGTGCCAGTGAAGCTGGTTTAGCCTCTCACAAGACAGGTTTTCCAGCCTCCTGGTTATTCTGTTAGCCCTATGCTACACCTACTTTCAGTGCAGACTGTTTCTTTTTTTTTTTTAATTCTTTCTGAAGGCAGCTGTTCAGAGCTATACACAGCATTTCACACGAGATCTCTCTTGACAGCACCTGGCTCTGCAGTGTGACTACAGTGCTCCCCTCTCCCTGGAAAGGGTTGCACCGATATGCATCCAACTCAAACTTCCTATGACTCACTAGAGCACCCCAGTTTTCACCTCCTCTGAACCTGTCGGCTTCAGTTCATTGCCAAAATGTTTATTATTTCTCCCTAAATGCTGTGAGATCTTATCTTCTGCAGTATTACATTTCACGTCACTTCTGCTACTGTGATTATTTCGTTCTCCTTGTGGAGATCCAAATCCCACTTTTTATGAATAATATTTCCCAACTCCAGGTCATCAGCATGCTCCTACATTGATGCTTCATGAAAATACTAATGCAACCTGGTCGCCAGATTTATTCTTATCAAGCTGTGGTAAGAAAAGTCCTTCAAATCTCCAATTTCTTTTTCCCACATAAGTCACTGCTGTTGCCTTATTAGCCAGTTCCTTAGCCATGTTCACTAATACTTTTAGAAGAATTCAACCATTAAGAGAAATTAAAATGTTGTAAATACTTTAAAAAGTTGTGAAAGATGAAAAACCTGTGTATTTTTTATCTATAAATACAGTTACATTACAAAAGGAAATAACCCCGCTAGTCTGTCATGACCAGTTTTTGAGCTTTTTTTTTTTTTCTTGGTCACTTTCCTGCACATATTTAATAATTCCTTCCCTTAAAATATTTTGAGGGAAATACTGAATATTTTTTAGTATTTGAGGCTGGGTTGACAAGGGGCTAAGCATTAAAATCCCATAACACTGACTTCTTAAATACAGGTACTTACATTTGCTGTTCATTAACCACACACTGAACTACCAAATTCAATAGTTTGAATCAAAGTACTAATAAAAATCAAGACCAATAATTTCATATGTTAATTTTTGATTTTGTGGGACAGAAATGGAGATGAAACAGCTTCTTTCTATAACTCTTCTATTGGTGCTACGTGTCCCAGCTCTGCCTGCATTACTCAAAGCAAAAGGAATAGGCACTCCTAATTTGAGCTAGCTGAGGTAAAAACTTGTGTTTAAAAAATAATCGGACTTGAAAGTCTTTATGAGCTTGTAGGTTTTAAGTTCTAATAACCCATTTCCCACATTCTTTAATTCAATCTGCCAACAATACAAAAACTACTGTGTCCTTTACTTGGCTAGACTTGACTTTGAGCTGATGCTGCATGAACACTCCTCTCCTGGTAGTGAGAAGACCTCAGACCAGCAATATCTAACCAAGACCCTCCAAGTCTTCCGCAGTGTCTTTCTGGCACATTTGGCACGTGACTATTCCTGCCTCCCTCTCCAAAGAATCCCTTAAATACAAGCTGTATTAATTGCTTTGCCAGATGCCAGTTGCAATTTCTCCTGGGAAACACACAGGTTGATGTTAATCTCTCATGACACTGGGAGATTACAAATATAATCCCTCCGGTGATGACAAAAATAGGAAATATCCTGATTTTCCTCTTCTATCCTCATATAAAGGCAGTTACACGGAAGAGAGCACCCCACAGATCTGTTGCCTATTGAGTAAGTCTGTTCAATCCTTCTTCTGTATCAAATTGCCCTAAATTTGTGACTAAACAGCTAAGGATTATCCATGTTTCCTTCATTCCCAAAGAGGGTTATAGGTTTGGAGACAACTTACTGACCAAACACAGCAAGAAAAATCTTATTTCCATTTCTTCGATCAGATCTAATGCTGGAGACTAAAATCAAAGTAAAGGAAAAAAAAAAAAAAAAAGTAGGAAAGAAAGAGAAGCTGTGGCAGCTGAGGACAGAACTCCAAGCCAGGACTTACTCAATATTACCACACGCAATTCTGTTAAACTCATAAAACCTGCATGAATGCTAGGTAAGGCAAAGACTCACACAACTTATCAATCAACCCGCTGGCACCAATCCACCTTTCTGGTAACCCACCACCCAGCCTTCCTTTCAAGCTCCCGCTTCCCTGTCAGGACAAGGTGGTGGACAAGGGCACTCAGACCTTTCTCCTTTCCTGCTGTTTTTCCATGATGGCCTCATCACCCGGGAGCAGGCTGTTAAAGACAGGCACACACATGCTCTGCTGCCAATATTCATTAGCAAGGACTCAACACACTTGCAAAGTGAGGAAAACCAGGGTCTCTGAAAGTCAGAGAGCTCAGCACCCCTTTCTGGGGGTGCCCAGTGCCTCTGAAGATCAGGCCCTCGGGTACTCGCTATGTGAAGACATGAATAGACCTTTCTCTCTGCTCTGACTGGAGACACTGGCAGCATTGTTAAAGCACAACCGAGTCTAACGTGGCTGAAAATTTGGCAGCGCTGGGCTGGCATTTTTTGCTTCAGCGTGATCAAATGGCAGCACTGCTCACGGAGTGTGCAGGGCATGAAAGGATTAGCCGCCCTCCCCCAGTAAGCAGGTGAGCCGAAACCCTTTTCCAATTCACTACATGTCAGTTTACAAGTAAAACATAAGGTATAAATGCAGCTATTGTTAAGGTGAGGCAGCCATCCTGGCTGGGGAGTTAGATTAGCAATTTACCCTTTGTAAAAGGATTAGCAGAGCCCTATTGTTTCAGTGTTTATTTATCAATTTGCATTTTTAAAAGGGGTGATGTATCTGACAAGGGCCCACGTTTTCCATGTACCCTGGGCCACACCGTTTTCTTCCAACTACCCATTGCCAGAACCTACCAGAGCATTTTAAAGACCAGAAATTGAGGAGAAACCGAATCTTTGGCACTGATACTGCTCACGACGTTTTGTTGGGCTGGTTGGCATTCGTGAGTCTTTAGCTGAGAGCAACTGCTGAGCTGCTTCTAGCCCTGTAGATTAAACACCAGAACTGGTTCCCCACTTCTCCTCAGATAGCTGAGCTGAATGCACAGATGTTTACAGCCCATTCACTGTAGTGTCTCTAAGCACAAGGGCTGCAGCACCCAGTCTGTGGCAGGTCACTCCCTTACATGAATCACTGGCACCAAAGCAATGAAGCCTTAGGCTGAAGCATCTCCCTAATTATCACTGATTCCACACTTGAAGTCTTCAAAGCCCCTCAAATAATTCATACAGCCTTCACTGGCCTCACAAAAGCTTTTTTTTTTTTTTTTTTTTTTTTCCTGGCCCATTAAGCACAGAGGTTAGCACCAAGGAAGCAGTTCTTGGCATCCCAACATCTCCAACGGGTCCTCAGCTTAGGTTGTGTTGGGCGCTTACACGGTCTTTGGGCGCCTTGTAAATGAGTATTTATTGCTGCAACGACCATTTTAGTCTCCACACACCGCAGGGACTCCTCGCCGGAGTTCAAGTTGAGGGAAGCAGTTTCACACCAAGCTGTTCGCAGCATGGGAGAGGGGGAGCACTGCTCGCCCCGGCAAACTCCACTAGGAGTGCAGGCTGGCCATTTGGCAGACAACAGCTGCTTGCTTGGATTAGGTAAAAATTCCTTCATTGGAGGGAATGGGGATGTTTTGGAAGGTAAGTGAGAGAGCAGATTTCTTAATTAAAGTGACACCGGTGTGCATTTGTGCTCTGGCGCAGCCCTGCACCCCACTTTTTCATAAGACAGCAATTTAGGAAGCTATTCTTTTAAACCATAAAAACAGTTCAGAAGACGAACAAGCAACCAGCTGTGCTAAATTACTTTCCTACTCCCCCAGGACCCAGCAGCAAACTACAGCGTGTATTTTACAGGCATATGATTTATTTATACGGAATAACATACAGGTATTGGTTTTGACCCGTAAAACCCCTGTATGGCCAAGACCCTACACATCCAAAAGCCTTCTCCCAGCCTGGGCTTCACCGCCACAGCTGTGCTGGAGCAGGATCTGTGTTCATGAGAGGGGGAGAAGCAACTGCAGGGTGTTCTCTTGGCTTTTTGTAGCTCCCTCGGCCCACCCTTTTTTTTTTTTTCCCAAACAATTCTAGTTTGTTGATCATCAGGCATCTCGCACAGCCAATTCATTTTTCCTGGTCATGGGGGAAATGAGGAGGCTCTGGTGGGACACACTGTAAAGATCTTAAAATATGTTCTGCGCTGCTGGTTTATTGCAGATACTCTGATTCATGGTTGAAGAGGGAGGCCAGGAGTGGTCTCGATTAAGGACATGAATTTTACAAATGACCAAGGAGCACACAGGGCAAGCGACTGACATTCTGCTCTGACGATGGTGTGCAAACATTTAATAAGAAAAAAACTCCCACAAAAGGGAGAGCGGCATTTCAAATGCAAGGGACAGACCCTGTCCCACAGAGCTTACAATTTACATTTAGATTAGCACAAGTAGCAGTAACGTTACAGGGGAGGCAGATAAGGGTTACAACAACAAAACTTTGTGGCTGGCCTGCATTGTAATTTCACTAATTAGAAAAAATGAAATGTTTCTAGTTAATAAATCAGTGCTATTGACATTTCCATAAATTTGAGGGAGGTACACAAATACCTGTGGGAAAAACTCTGATTGGATTTAGCCATTCTACTCTCTAGAGTAATAGTTTTCAATCAACAGTCTTCAAGGTCTGCTTTAAAGATATGTGAAAGGTACCTTAAGAAGAAACAAGCCTATTCCCTAAACTTACATTCACTGTACATCCCTGAATATTTCTGGGGGGCAGGAAAGAACAAATCATGTAATACAGCAAGCAATTTCTCTAGAATGACATATAGGGAGAAAATTTCTTCCTCTTCTTTCTCAACCGAGAAAATCAATTACCACATCCTCACAGACACAGGCTGGCAATCTCCCAGTGCACGGAGCTACTAACCTCTCTATAGGAGCTGGACTAACAAGGCTGGCCATTGGAGAGCCTTCAAGTGCCTGTAAACACCAACCTACATATGAATGCCAAAACTTGTAAGCAAGTCTCCTCAACAGATCTGCAGAGGCCTCAGCCATCTTTTAGACTGGATTAGCATAGCTGTTACCAATAAATATCTAATCATATCTTAACATAGCAACAACCCACACTGATCTACAACCAGGTGCCATGGCTACAACACACCACAGCAAAGCAATGGCACCACCACCACTGTGCTTTCATCAGTGTTGCATGCTCCTGTCTTCACAAAGCTGTGGCAAGCTCTGGGAAGGCAGTGGTGGTTCTGGCACACACAATTACTCACAGCTCTTCCCGTAATAGGGCCCATCTTCCTTCTGGTTTGCCAAGGTTTCCCCTCTGAATATGTAAGGGAAAAACGATTGCAACCTTCCAGTACCTCTTGACACTCCTCCACAGGATGATGTTAGCAGCCTAAGATCCCTCTGTGAAGACAACTGCCAATGCCAAGAACTGCAGTGAAGTATAATTTCTGTCTGGCTCAGTGTTCAAGGTTTGATACTGTAGGTGGAACAACTACCAGGCTTGGCTTAAACGAGAGCTGTATGAACATGACTGAACATATTGCTTGCCCAGAAAAGAAGGAAAAAGTCAATTAGCACTGAGAATGCCTTCCCATTTGGCTAGCTAGAAACAGACCAGGGATCTCTCGGTATTGTTAATATTAAGACAGTTTATTTCCAGATTATCACCAGATTTTCAGACTAATACTCTGCTCTCAAAGTTTCTGGATTTAAATGAGGAAATAGAAATCAATATACATTCAAAGCCAGATGAGCTTTTGGATGGCAACCACGTTCTGGCAATTTAGCAGAATTTGAGCAAGCACATGTGTCTGGGGCGGGACTTCAGCACAGAAACTGGAAACCCTTCCAAAGGTATCTTTCACTGCCGTACTTCAGATTCCCCTTCCACACCCTGCCAAAATTGTTTGCTGAGTGAATGAGGCTTCCTGAACACAGCAATTGGCTGGAATCAAGACACTTCCTATTTTAACTCCAAAACCACCAAAAGGCAAATCAATTATGGTTTTAGAATGCCCAAAGTTGCCTGTTTTAAGCAAAACAAGAGGTTGAGAATCACTTCTTTGTTTAGTTTTAAGGCAAGCAGAGGGAAGAGATATTGTTAGAAGAAACAAGCAATCAAAGAAGAAAATATAGAAAATCTTAAATATGAATAAAGGTTTCATAGAGATACCCAAATCAGAAGATGGAGTTATCCAAGTACCGTTCCTTCAGAAAAGCAGGCAGGTAGATAGCACTGTTGTGTAGAGTCTTCAGCAAAAGCTGTATTTTTGCTATTTGTTTGCACAATACATTAGTAAAGTGGACTCTTAATCTCCTTCTGGAGCCCACAGATGCTCTGCATAAAGAACAAAACATAGAAAGCACAGTGTTGTGTTTATGAAGCACTAAGGTGCAACACCTAAGGGTTCACACCAGACTCTTCTCTGATATATTCCAGGGATCCTATTGGCACAAATCAGCAATTGTGCTTCAAAAAATATCATACTACTGGATGACCAGAGAGTATTGCATGGTTAAGGCTAAACAGACACCAGTGCACCAGGTAAAATAGCTTCATCCCAGGCAAATATTCTGGAGAGTACCGTAACTACTGTTTAAAGGCAAACAGTGAATTGATAAGGCAGGGGTCAACAATAGGTTCTGATATAAAATATTTCACAAAAAGCAGACCAGATCATGCTATAGTAATTTTTATTGCAGAGATCAGTAGGCCAGCACAGCTATTCATAAGTATTATATATACACACAAGTGCCTCATGCTTAGGCCAGCCAGCATAGCACTAAAATGGAAACATATAACAAATCAGTGTTAATAAGCAAACAATCATTAGAAGTGTTAACAAGTGATGGTGGAGAGGCTGTGTTTTTCATTTTATTACTGATCTCTAGTAAGTGTTATTATCCTCATAGAATAACATTTTATTATGAAATGCACATGCACAGCATTAAAACCTTTGATAGTCCAACGCTTGCCAGCGGCAGCAAAATGGTAAGCAAAGTGAAAGAATAACTTCTGAAATGCCAACAGCCATTAGTATTCAATAAGTTTATAGGATGCAGAGAGGGCCAATATGCTGCAGCGTAAATAACAGGAATTTACTATGACCTGGGGATCTAAGGAATCAACTGAATATTCAGTTTCTTCTCATTTTTCAAAAGATCCTAAACATGCATGCTTCATCTCAATTGATTTGTGCCTGAACTGGGGTCTTGAGTCTGTCAGATATTTTCAATTCTTTTTAGCTAATAGATTCCTTTGACATTTCTCTCTTTTATAATGCAGCAAGCAGCTGCAGCTAATAATTTTTCATTACGGTTTTATATACCTGTTTTGTTTTACGATAAAGTTTACTTAAACAACAAAAATGCAACTAAGTAACTTCTGCTCACTGTAGAAATGAGATTTTTCTGAAGGTTGGCAGAATTGTATGTATTAGATACAATTAGGACAATGTGTTTATTTCAAACTATAGCTGAGAAAAGGACATGGGTCGAGAAAAAAACCACTTTGAAATAAAGGAGCTTACAGAACAAGATAAAGAAAGACTTAATCTTTAACTCCCTTGTATCACTGTTCATCACAACCAGATAACCTGAAAAGTATTGATGCATTTTATATGACTACCTATTTATTGCAATTTCTTCAACTTTGACATCCAACCAAAACAACAGGTCAGCGAGGCTTACATTTCTGTGCTGCAAATACAGTCTCCATTGATCAGGAAGAACGGCAACGGGAGCTGAGCCTACAACATACTGTATCACAAACGAGTAGCACCAAGCCCCTCCTGAGGCAGCTTCAGCAGCAACACAGCACAGCAAAGTGCACACAAGTCACTTTACTGCCATGCGCAAGCTAAACTTTGTAAAGTTTACCGAATTATTAAATAAGCAATTATGATAACATATTAAATACAGATAGGGTTGTGTCAACCAAGCTACTAATTTTGGTGGTTTTTTTAGTTCTTCCCCACAGAAATATTAGAAATACTGAAGTAAGCACGATGCTTCCCCCTGCTACAATGTACCTCTTTCCAGAAGATAGCTAAAAATCAGTGAAGAAAAAAAAAACCCACCATAATACAGCAAAATCCTACTGGGGAATAGAGTTTTAATGAACACAGAAAGCAACTAGGTGACATCTTTATCAGCCCTCATAAACCTTGATTGAATACACAGCGATAAGGCCTGTTTAAACTGTCATCCTCACGATAACATAGGCAGAGACAACGCGGGCCTTAGCAACGACCTGTGTAAGAGAGGCCCTTCCAAAAGTGCAGGCACCGTTAGGTAATGTATATCATGTAAACAGTTCAAAGCTTGCGCAGCTGGTTTGTTTGTGCGAGGGTGGGAGGTGGAGGGCTGGCCGAGAGGGTATATGCACATCTTCTCGTGGCAACCGCTTGAGAGGGCATTTGCTTCAGAGCTAGTCTGGTTTTGGGGATGGCGAGCTGTCTGGGGAAGATGGGTGCTTTGAGTCAGAGTGACCTTTAGCATTTAGATCTGCAAACACCAAGTATTTCATATAAGTGGTTTTAAAGGATTTAAGGAAAGCCTGCTCTGTTGTTACAGTTTGGTTTTTATTCTGGGGGGGGGG
>NW_020799095.1:103078508-103081548 GCF_003259725.1 Athene cunicularia | reverse complement strand
GTGGTGGTGTTTTTTTGTGGTTTTGTTGGGGTTTTTTTTAAAACCAACATCATCAATGAGGTGCGTAATATTCAGCACTAGGAAGCAAGTGGGTATTTGGGGCCCGCATGACTATGCAAGTTGGCAGTGACATGACTTCTGTAAGAGGATCTGGCCATGGCCATCAGGGATACTAATTTAAAAAAAAAAAATTTAAGTATTTCAAACCCTTTTTAAGCATCTTCTAAAAACATCTTGGTAACTGCATAGTTAGTAAGCAGTGTTTTAATTTATCTATTTTTCTGTATTTACTTCTAGCTTAAAAAAAAATAATAATTTACACTTGAACTTTTATTCTTTCTCCCCAAAATTGATATTCCCTCACACCAATGCTTGCAGTGACACCCACTGGCTGTGGCAGGTCGAGTTTCAGAGAGTCATTACTAAAATGATTCAGTGCACTAACAAGATGACCGTGAGACAGAAACTCAGAAAAACATTGCCACCAAAAAGCTGCATTCTGTTAGCTCGCTTAATGTTATAACTCAGTACCTGTATTCAATACAGATTTCTTCCATTAACAGCTTTAATAATAATGATCAATGGTTACTTGTTAAGTATAATAAAACATACATTTGTATATAGTTACTAGTTTATTACTTAACTTCCACTGCTTGGGTAGTGGAAGATGTTAGTTCATTTTTTGCCGATTCATTTTTTGGCAAGACTATGAAGTAACACAAGTACTAGGTTTTGGTTTTTCATCAGATAAACACTAAAACGACCTGGTACACCACTGTGTGCCTACTGGCAGGGAAGGCATTTCAGTTACTTAGGAACTCATTTATGCCTTTGTAGGCTTCTTTGCATACACCAGCAGATTTCTTTATGTACCCCCAAACAGTATTATTCCCATTTCACATACAGGAAAGAGGGGAATCACAGAGCTAAGTGACTTGAGTAAAGACTCACAGGAAACCCACGGAAACCAAATCTAACAAACCTGAGTCTAATGGCCTCAGTTAGAAGACGGCTTGTTTCTCCAACTCTGTTAGAGCAATTTCTCTGTAATACATGTAGGTTCTTAATGTTTAAACAAAATTATCCAAGTTTAAAGCTGGAATACAAACAAATAGATCTTGCTACACAAAGTGTTCACCAAAAGAAAAGGCTAGGTTTTAATTCAACTGAAACCTCATGGCTTGGAAAGGCTCAAGGGAAACTCCAGAAATACTTGGAATTAAAAATTAGAAGAAAAAAAAAAAAAAAAAAGAGAACCAATTTTTGCTTGCCCTATGGCATGAGCCAAGAGCAAATGGCTCCTGGCTGTGAGCATGCAAGGTGTGTTTGCTGACTTACTCAGACTAAAAGCATTTCAGTCAACTTTACGTTATTTCCCGCATCTACGGCCACAAACGTTCTCTCCAGAGGAGGGTCAGGAGCAGAACTATTATATTCATGGAAAACACATTTATACAGGACTTCCCGCAGAGCTGAAAAAGTTATCCAATGCCTTCCCAGCCAAACTTCCTCCTGAAGTGAAAAATCCTTCCCTTTGATAAGCAAGCTGTGTCAGACCACATTTCTGTCCCTGACAAAAGAACTGCTTTCCTTTGGCTTGCTCCAGTTTTGGCAGCTGTGCTGAGCAGAACCACGCTGCTCTTCCCAGCTAGTCACCACACTTAACAAAGCCACCAGCTTATCTTTGACCTGAATAATAAAATAAAAAATGAACTATGCAGAAACAAGCAGTAACTGTGGGCAACACTACCCACCTCAGCTCCGAGGCAGGCAGTTCTCCTCTGGGTTAGAAATTCCATCAATAATCTAACACATCATTAAAGACCTTTCTCTCCTCCCCCCCTTCTCCCCCTTTTTTTTTGCCTGTCCAGACTCACAGCTATCTACAGAGGTCTTCAGTGCTGCATGTACAGTTCACAGCAAAATAAGCTAGGCTAGTTTGCTTCTCTTTCTCCCTCAGACATTCTTTCCATATCAGGAGGAAATAAATTAATAAAGTGTGGGGACGGACACTTTCACTCAAACATTGAAAGTTGGAGTATTTTAAATATCCTTGTTTCCAATCCACTGACAACCAATCCAAGGATACACACAGCTTCTTAGCAGCCTTGTTTTAGAGTTTTGGGGTAAGTGTACCAAGCACCATGCAGTGGTCTATGTCCAGGTTCCCCATGGTATTATTGACCTCCTCTCAGGCTAGCTACCCTTCAAGACAGCCAGATGTACTAGCTTATGAAGATTATGTTATCATGGATGCCCTGTACTGCTCTCACTGCTAGCTACCACTGACACGGTATTTGTGTCACAAAGATATCTTAAGCTATACCTACCCTTCAAGCAGAGGTGTAACACTGCAGTTCACGGAGCATTGCCCAACTTAGTACTTGGCCATGACAGGGAACAGCTTAACCTAGAATGAGCTAAGCCCTTAACTATATTCCCTAGAAATCCTGCCAGCCCGAGGCCACCTCTATTAATATCGCTATGAGCATCCCAGTTTGCAACTTAATGATTAAACACCTCACAATAAAATCAGGCTTAATTTTGTAAGAAAGGATGGACCAAATCCAAGAACTCAAGGGACAGTAGTGATGCCACCATTCATTTCCTCTCAAAATTACATGCCATCCGAAAAAGTAAGGCAGCCCCTACATTTGATAATTGAAGATGGACAAGATGAAAGAGAAGACCAAATCAACATCAGAGAATATCCTCAGCCTGGAAAGTTACTGAGGATAACACTAGTTCTCCTATAAGCCCAGAAGAGTATCCTCGCACCCTGCGGAAGGGTGTTCTGGGGAGAGGTAGGGTGGTGGTCAGGAACAGATGCGACAGACACAGGGGATATATGTTTGATTTCAAACAATCCGGACAACGAGCAGCAATTATGGCAGCATTTTGAGCTACATTAAAATTGGCAAGGGAAATGAAAACTGGGTAGTTCCCGTCCAGAAGAGGCAGAAAGAAAAAATAAGAAAAATTTTAAAAATACTTCCCTTGTTAAATCCTCCTGTCTAGATGCCTTCCCCCCCCCCCCCCC
>NW_020799095.1:103041197-103078458 GCF_003259725.1 Athene cunicularia | reverse complement strand
CCCCCCCCCCCCCCGACTTTTCTGGAGACTATTTAGCTACCTCCTCAAAGTTGAGAAACTCACAAAACTATGAAATCGGCCAATGACTAAGCTCAAAAACAGCTTGCCAAACTCAGCATAGCAGATAGAGCCTAAAATTGAATGTCTACTATCCCAATCTTGTTAATGAAGATATGCTTTTCCTATCTAATTCATTTCCATGTTACTTACCAATAAAGCAATGTCAGCTCAGGACAAGTATATGCCCAGAGGGCTTGGCCCACTCAATCCTACTTGGCTGCAACACTTTAAAAGTGTAAGTGGCCCCCAACCACTGGCTGCTGCAGTGCAAGCACCTCACACAGCTAATTACTAAGCAGCTGATCTGCAGTAGCTTTTTTTACACTGCTGCTTGTTTGAGGACAGTCGCAGTTCACAGTAAAATCCAAGTCAAGATCATCCACTCCTTTACATCCTGTGTGCGTGTCGTGGGAAAAGAGTTGTACTAGGCAGAACAACAGATCCATAACTTCTGCATCAGAGACTGGTTTTTACCTCCCACACCTTCCTTCCGCACATGTGGAAAAGTTCCAGTTTAACTACAGGACATATTACTCCAGGGAAATTTGGTGTGGAGGGACCTATCCAGGGTGGGGGGGCATGCAACACAAAGGAGATGGCAGGGTTACAAGCAGGATTCAATGTATACATGACACAAGCTCTCAGGAGAGGGAACAGAAGAATCTAAAACTTTTCAAGAGATAACGCCACTCTTAGTCAAATTTGCCAACTGAGTTTTTCACCTCGCAAAATTCCTAAGAACTAGGCCTATGACCACAGTTTAGTTTTAGGTTTCCCATGCCCTTATTCAAACACATTCTATCCCAAAAAGGTGTGAAGTACTTCCAGACTCTATGCCCCCCACATGAAGTGGTGGGAGGATATTTTAAGAGGACAGCAGTTACATGAACACTCGCTCAGCCTTACACAGAATCAGAATCACCTGACTAAAACCCAGTCATATTATGATTAGGTTCTTTAAGTGCCATGTGTTATAGATAAGACAAATACAGTCAAAAACCTTGGGTGTTATGCTTTGAATTGTAAGGCTATACTAGAAAGAGCTTAACTAAGGCCTTTGTGTTCAGAAAAGCAGCTGTGTCTATAAAGATTTGAGTTAAGTCTTTATTTTACAGGTCTCATCACAAAGAAGGAAGAAGAGAGGAAGAATGATACCATTGTATTTCAAAGCCAACAAACTATATAACATGCCCAGTGGGAAATAAATGCTGTATAATTGCTATTTATTTTATATAGCTTTTATACACATTATCACAAGATAATTTATGATCATATACACAGTAGGGATTACAAAAATCTTACTAGAAGAGTATTTCTTGGAATGTGGTTTCAGATATACTTTATTCAGAGGTAGAACTTTTTCATGCTTCTCTACAGAGGCAGCAAGAAGCCAAATAATAGAACCCGTCTCTTCGCAAAAACCTCTTCTCTTGCAAGTGATCCTACTGAACAGACTTCCTCCAAGCAACTTAAGTGGGCAAGATACATACAACTAGGAGACAGTAACTTCCATCCCAAGTGAGTTTCTCTGAGAAGCACCTTAAATTGTCACTAAAAACCAAACCCGAGATACAATAACAATGAAAACTTCAGGCAGCCTATGTGAGGAAAACAACCCCAAAACAAACCACAAAACCAAACAATCCCAAAACATTTACTTGTTTCTGATTTTCCTCATATGGTTGAGAGCAGTTGTAGCTAGACCAAAAAAAGTGCCCCTACCCTTTCCTCAGGAGGTAGTCAAAACCTCTTTCTTATACTAACACAGAGAAATAAGGGATGTTGAGAAGTTACTGTAAAATTTTGCTAAGACTAAATTTAGGAATTCCTCCTGTCAGTACATGCAACTAAGAATGGAGTCAGACACAAGGACAGGGCCCCACCGCGCTTATGGCAAAGCCCTGTGTCAACCTCATTGTAACAGAGGAAACAACTACACTAAGAAGGAATTTTTATCAGGAAATAAGGGACATACTTCTGCTATCAAAAAAAAAGATGCAGAAAGAATTGAAATGGAGGAGTTGAGTAGTGGGGGACGGAAGCACTGAAGATATGAAATGCAAAAACTGTAACAGATACAAAATGGAGAATGAGTTGCAAACATGAAGGTTAAGGACGGTCCCTTGTTAGTTCAGCAAGCGTGAGAACCTGTGCCAACCTGAACAACACTGACCATCTTGGATTACTACTTGTGAAATATGACTTTTGTACAAGGGTTGGAAATTTTTGTCTAGGGAATAGCTGTCTGGTCTGTTCAGCCTCTTGGTAGAAAGATAATGAGTTACTTCAAACTTCTGTCTCCGAGTAACTTGCATACTCAGGGAAGCCTTGAGAAGCTGGACATTCCTTCCACTGAGCAGACTGATAGGCTTCAAAGCATATTTAACTATAAGCTGTGTTACTACAGGGTGGAAAATTAATCAGCTCTAGCCATCCAGGGAGACTGTAGTTATCATTAAGAATATGTGGGACACTCATACAAGAATTCTTTTCTCCTGCCCACTGGACAAGCTCTCTCATGTAGTTTATCTGCTCCAACTGCATGCTTTTGAAAAAAAAGCTAGACTAAATGAATACTTTCAACTAGAGCTAAAGGTAAACACTCCACTGGAACTTTGCCCTAATCAATAGTAGCAATGTTCATGTCACATGAGAGTCAGAGGATAGAATATGGTGCTTACTGAAGTCAGCAAATAAGCTAATTATACTTAGCCTGCTTGAAGAAGGGGACAAGTGAGGTCTGGTCCACCCACATATTAATGCAATCATCACTATCCTTATCCCTTGTTTGCTTTGTGCTTATATTACAAAAAAACTCACCTTGTCACAGAGGGTGCTACTGACCCCTTGTGGAAGAAATACATTTTAAGATGCACAAGTGTCACGGGAAATCTGAGGCTCAGATTTCAGTTTGTCTGCTTACCTCCCTCAGATTTATTTTTAAGGAAAATTCAGTGAAATGGTGTTAGTGTTGCAAAGGGTCTGTACAGTCTCACAAGGGAACTTTGCAGATTTTATGCAATTTTGCAGGCATTGAATTTTGTATTAACTTCTTTAGGGCAGACAAGTAAGCATCAACAAATCCTGAGAGATAGATTCTGCACTAAATTTCCTATAACTTGAAGTCTTACACTGTTACAGAATAAACCTTATACATTACCAGATGGCACAGTTCTTGATTTCTAATGTAATTTAAACTACTTCAGTCCCTCATAGCATCACGCTCTAAAGACTGTTTGTTTTTTTTTTTTTTTTTTTTTTTTTAAAAAAAAAAAAAAAAAAAAAAAGAAAACCCAACTTCTTATCTCCTGAAGAGCCTGGACATACTACCATCATAACTGCAAAAGGAACAAAGTATTTAGAACCCTAAAGTATTTTTCAGCCAAAACCTTTTCACAACGTATCAAGAACAGTTAATAGGCTTCATTCTTTAAGGTAAAAGCTTTCCAAGTGCATGCTACTTTGTTGACTTGAACAGGGCTGCACAAAGCACAAGAACAAGATCTTCAGTGATACTGTTTCTAACTCAAATTACCTTTCCATTTTGTGGAAAACTAAGTCTGAAAAGGAAGGTTATTGCTTTTTATTCAAATCCTGCTGCTAATTTTTCTGCCCTAAATAGTTTACTCATGAAGCAGCACCCTCTGCATTCAATCAAATGTCAAATCCAAAGGAAATTTCCATGGAGTTCCATCATCTCTGTCACAAACGGATGGCTCCATACTAGATAGAGCTGGAATTAGAACAAATTGCATTATACAGAGATTAATTATATTATACAGTAATTATAAAGTATATTATATTGTACAGTATGAAACAGCCTTCTCAAAAATCTAAAAACGTTTGCAAACACCAACAAAACCAGCAGTTTCCATTGTGACCAACATTAGAGGCTAAAACCCTAGAGACCAGAGACCAGGTCAAACCTATGCCAACGCTGTTCCCATCACTTTCAATTAACAGGTATGGAGAAGTACATGAACAGTTTCTAAGCCCCAAAGCAAAGAACAAGTGGCTATTTTGACAACTTGCATCATTTTCAAATAAAAAGTTTCAAAGAACATCTCTGAAAATACTGTTTTTCATACAAAGTAGTTATATAAACCAAAGTTCAAGTCTTGAAAAAATGAAAAGAAACTGAGAAAGAGACCAACAACCTTTTATTCTGTCAGTTCATTTTTACCTGTACACTATGATAAATTAAAACACTAAGCCATTAAATTTTGTTACTTTTGTTGCCTTTCATTACATATATTTTTGAATGCATTCATTAAAATGAATCCTGAAAGTATAAACTATGATGCATCAACTGTTGTGTCAGAATATGGAGTTACTGTATCTGGAAGGAGATTTTTAAATGAGGACATTCATGTAGCCAGATCTGTAAAGGCTATTCAATTATAAGTACACTCAGAGTCTAACATAAATTTAAGAGCAGCTCTGATAGGTTATATGAACTGCGGATTTACAGAAAAAATCTGCACATATGCCATAGACAGAAATTTTAACTCAATCTTTTTGTTGTTACAACATGATTCACCCTTCATACTTCCACTGTGCTGCTTAAAGAATATTTGAGTATGGGGGAGATTCAGAGGCACGTAGCATTTCTGATATAAACTCACTCTTCAGAGACACTTTGTAAAGAATCAGAATTCTGAAGTTTCGATTGCAAATTTTCTCAATAAAGTCTGGTGTGCTTCTAAACATTGTATGTCAACAACTAACAGTTACCAAACATTTGTTCAGGTATACAATTTTCTAATTCCATGGTGACATCTAGCATCATTACAACTAAGGAGCAAGTCAAATGAGCCACCAGTCCCTTCCCAATGATGCGTGCACAAAAATCAGTATTAATTCAGTCCAATTACACTTTCAAATCAAAGCTTTTGCAAAAGTCAATATATCTTTATATAAGTTTTATTAACCATACAGTACATTAACATTTCCTTTGAAAAGCTTAGACCTTGCTAAGCAGTTTTAATGAGAGCAATTATATAGTGCTATCTGCATACAGAAATCCACTACATTCACACAGACCTTAAATTTCTCCAATAAACAGTCATATCAAAATCTACAATTTACTGAAGATACAAAGTTGGTTTCAACAAAATCAAAAATGTTCCTGTGGTTGAGTAAAACCTGTTTTCTAACATGAATAGTTTAGTTTGAAGTCATGAAGACACTAAGCTTGGGACAAAGAAAGTATTTCCTAGAAGCTCAAAATGAGACTTAAATTTTTGTAACTATGAAATGGCATGCAAACATACAGATTTGTTGCCAATTATTCCTCCCTCTCTCTCTTATAAAAGACTTACTAGGCCAGAGTAAAGCAGGTATTTTTACATGTTTGTTTATACAATGACCTCTCCCCTCACACTAAAAACGTCACATACAGAACACTTTATCAGCTGTTTTTGCCACAAATGCTGCTTCTTTAAATTTGAATACTATACCTTTCAGACCCCCATGAAGGTGCAACAATCAAACAACTTTCAGAAAGCTTAACAATACCTGTATTTGCTGGTTTTCCTTTACAGAAAGTATATACAAGTTTATAAATCCATGGCAGGGATATTACAATTATATGAACATCAACTCATTAATTGGATTCAAAAGGTACTTGCATTCTGTAAGGACTCTTATGGCTGCTGCCCATTCAACAGTTCTATCAAGGCACTGTACAGTCATTAAATCTCTACTATTCTCCAAGATGTGTTGAAGAATATTGTGAACATGTTAAGTTGTTAAAAAGCCCTGAGTCAGAACTTTCATATTTACCACAGGCTTAGGTATAAAAATGGCACATACTAAAACTTCTGCGTATAACAGTTTTGCTTTGTCAACACAAAAAAAGTTATGAAATGCATGAAAAGACAATAGTATGAATTCCAGCAACTTATGCAAGGATGATATACAATGTACACTGTGGCAAATCACACACTTCTATTGTATGTAATTCATACAGTCAGTAAAAAAAACTTTCGCAATGTATTCAAACATCAAAATTGATGAAGCAAAACAAAACTGATGTGTTCCCCATCCCTTCCCAAAGACAAAGAACAGCTAGAGAAGAATTCAGTACTTTGACAGAAAGGAGGTAGCACTGCTAAAAGTTAGATTGTAGTGTTGTTGTGTTTTTTGTTGTGGTTTTTTTGTAAGTGAAAACTTGACCCATGCAGCACAAAGAACAGGATAGGCTCTTCAGTTCACCAGCTGCTACTGGAAGAGTAAAATTAAGTTTCTGACATTTTGTAGAGGAAGCTTAGATCACTAGCTCAAAGCAGCTGCTTCAAACAATTTAGTGTTTACACAAACTGCAATTAATACTGCTAAAAATAATTAGGCATACATAAAACTTCATCTCTAGAAAACATCTACACAATAAGTACTTAAATCAGATTGTTTTTAAAAGACCATTTCATGTCTTTAAAAGAAGCTAAAATACCGATTGTAAGACTATGCTAACAAGGCACAAGTACTTGTGCAAATCTGCTATATCCTCTCACCCAGTCCAAGTTAAGAACAACACCTCCGAATCAAACTTTCACATTTACAAAGTAACTTGTTTAACATCTTGCCAGTGTAAGTTTCAGTATCCACTTCAGCAAAAAAGGGGTTCCTCCCAACCAGGACAGACAAGTACACAGTATTTCAACAAACGGAAAGTAGGTAATAATAGCTCAAATTCTGAGAAGTGCCATAGAGCTCGGGGTAAGTGATAGACAGTAGGTTTTGGGGAAAAAAAGTCAAACATACTTATACAGAAGTTAAGAAGCTACAACTACTTAGCATATTCTGTTAGCCTCTTAGGCTGTCTTTATACTTTAAATCACTGTGTACTGATGTGTCCATTTATATATTTTACTAAATGGAAAAAAATGAAAAGTATTTTACTTATAAACATCTGGGCATGCCTCACACCTGAACAACACACATTATTAGGTGCCTTCTTGATTGTTTCAAGAAACAATCTGAGATACTTCATTCAATTTAATTTCAAAATGGCTATTAAATACTGGGGGATACTCATAAACAAAGATTGCAACTCTTATATTTTATGATTTTACAGTATATTAAGAGATAAATGCCTTACTAACTTTTTTCTAATTTTCACTTTGCTTCCTAATATTAGTAATGAGATTTACACTTTCATCTTTTGCTGAAGACAGAAGCACAATGACATATCCTGAACTCTCCTACTTGTTACAATCTATTTGGCTTCCAACTGAGCTTCTGTTTTTCATCCTTCGATTACTTGTTATCCAATTAAAATTCACACTCTGTTCACACTGCACAGATGATACCGGACTAAATTGAGTGAATGAATTTACTAGCTACCTCAGCAACACTAGTCCACCTTCTACATCAGAATCCAAAGACAGTGTGTGAATCTAAGTATTTCCATAAATGATACTGGATTTGCAAACATTTTTCCTCATTAAGTTTTGTGAAAGGCAAGCACTGTACAGCCTTTCCAATATAAGACATAGCTCTTTTACCTGTTAATAAGTGGACCATACTAATAATTCAAGCATGTTGGTTAGCTTACCTAGTTTTTCCAATTCAGCTGTTTCTTGTGGCATTATAATGGCATCAAGTTGACATACTTTAATTTCAACTGGCACACAGCAATGCTGAACAAATCCAATCACAAACTTGTATACAGTCACATGCATGTGGCATGACTACAGTATAGATGACTACAGCTCCTCCTGGAACACCACCTTCAGTTATTGTCTCTATTTCCATAGGACTGTGAAGGCATCCAAACACTGAGTGTTACAGAGTAACTTGCAGCAGTGTTAAAAGCACAAGCCTAACAGAGCACTTACCTATCTATACTACCATATGCAGCTCTTGCAGACATGGACTATTTAACATTCAACTCCAGTTTCCCACCCAGGATGCTTTAGATCAGTTTTTACCCAGCTGAATTATTCAATTGATGCTAAGCTGGAATACTTTCAAGTATTTCTGGCTTGTTCCAGCGAAGAATTAGGAAAATGCCAACTGCTATACTGAGGTTTCAGTTCTGAGCTGCATTATCAACAAGAAATCTGCCTTGCCTTTGTGCTGACAGCAGTTTATAGAGGTCCTCTTGAAAAATAAGTAAGATACGATATTCAAAATGTCTGCCAGAGCCAGAGGAAACCAAGGTACAGATCTGATACATTACAGGCTAAAACCTAGAATGGATTTTCAAGTGGCATATCCTATTATAAAATTAGTTTTCAAGGAAGACTGACAGGAAACTAAAGCCTACTATAGAAAGTTCAGCTGTCAAACACTACAAAAAAATAATCAGACCTAGTGACATGCATATTGGCCAAATAAAAATTGCAGTGAACACTCAGGTGCACTCAGAGCTTAAGTGGAGATAGTGAAATGCTGAACTGAAAAAAAGCCTTACATCACAAACTTTCCAAAGCTCCTCGTAATTTTGGTATTTTAGAATAGGGATCCAAGAATCAAGAAAAGGGAGGACTATTTCATGTGGCGAAGGCAGACACACAGATTATCTGAGAACAGATGACTACTAGTATATAAATAAAACAGACTACTATATCGACTCCGGATTGAGATTGTATCCAGTGAAAAATTACTGAAAAGAATGATGAACATTTGCAATTCTGGATCAGGATTAAAGATGGCTATAGAAAGGCTGTGTATCACATCACTTTGCTATGTTAAAAGCCACTCTACATACATTTTTCCCATATAACACTGTAGTTGTTTCCTGGAAAACTCTATTCCGTGTTTAAACCTTACTGGTTAAAAGTTCACCTATCTTTACATTCTACTAGTAACATTCTTCTGATATTTCTGCCAATGTTTGCACAATTCTAGAATATCAACATAAGCTTCAAAAGACTGAGAACATTTTATCTGAAGAGATCACAATTTTATACCTTTATCCTTACTTGGATCTTCCTCTGAACTATTTCTTTTTCCACATTTTTGGCATACACAATGAGAATTAAATGATAAATTAATCTTAGCTGCAAGTAAGGCACCTAAGTGATTCCAGCATGGATTTTTTTTATAGTTCTGCAAGGAGCACATCCAAATGAAGTCTGTACAATGGCAAAAGGCTACATAAACTATGCACTCAGAAAACTGTCAAATCACTTAGGAGTGAGCACATGTTCCTTTTAGCTACAGGAGATCCTTCTATCAGCATAATTTCTTCCATGCAAAAAGAGGGAAGGATGTACTTGTTATCAAAATTTTAATAGCTTGCAGTTCTTGACAGCAGCATTTTTGGAGTCAGGAACACCTCTTTGTCACATCAGTGACAGCTAACTCCTTCAGCCAACTTCAACTCACCCAGGCATGGCTCACAAGATTCACTGCTCTGTCAGCAATATCTTCATTTGCAGTATTACCCAGTAATGTTCACAGATAAGTCCTAGTGTTA
The DNA here is from genome assembly GCF_003259725.1 of Athene cunicularia. Taxonomy (NCBI): domain Eukaryota; kingdom Metazoa; phylum Chordata; class Aves; order Strigiformes; family Strigidae; genus Athene; species Athene cunicularia. The sequence continues at coordinate 103,068,974 of NW_020799095.1, read as the reverse complement.
ACATCCAACTTAGATGAATAAGCAATATTAAATCTTCTCTTTTGCTGTTGATACTGTTTGTGTGGAGACAATAAAACTAATTTAAAGAGAGGAAATCTTGCAAAATCTCTAGTTTTTCCTAAGCCATAGACCGAGAATTTTTTAAATAGCCCCACATACATATATATATATATATATATATATATATATGTATGTATGTATGTATGTATGTATGTATGTATATGTTCCTCTACAAATGATCAAATTCACTCTTCTGAAATGGATAACTGATCCAATGCTCAAATGTTTTCCTTTCCAGTCAAGTTAAAAGCAATTCCACACAAAATTATATGGCTAGCAGAATGAAGTAGTTCACTATTTAGGTTGGCTTGAACCTGTTAGACTAAAGTGCAGTTTTGGGAACACAATGTTTCTAAACTAGATTTTTCTTTTTGTCATTTCTTTCCCAATCCATTTTCAGCAAAGGGCATGATAAAGTTAGAATTACCATAACATTGTATTTTGAGGTCCAATCTTATGGGAATAGTATATTTATTACTACTATGTATACACTTTGTATTGGTTTTGCATTACTGTATATTTCAAGACAGAAGTTACTGTGAATCATAACTGTCACAGGAAATTTCAATATTCTCCAGAAAAGCATAAACAAAAAAAATCCTAAATATTTATATTTGATATTAACTGACAATATAAAAAAACCCCTTACATCACTTGACACCTGATACATACATTAAAAAACATGAACAAAACCAAAATAAGATTGTCCCTTTAAACGTTAAGGGGAAGAAGAAGACAGAAAGAAAAGGAAAAAGACTGTTTTAATAGCTTCAGGCTTAGATGTTTTCCGGTAAAGCTAAAAGCTGACTGTTCAAATACTGTTCTCTTATTTGGTGTGTTCACAGTCTTTAAACAATTATCATGTAATGAACCTATGCTACAGTATTAGAAATGTTTTCATTAGAACCCTTTACTGCCTTTCAAACCAATGGAGATTTAAATCATCAAAATGTCCTTACTATTTCATAAGCTAATAAGAGACATTGGTTCCACTACTTAATACAAAAGGATCCTTCGTTCAATTGCTTTGCGGCATATAGGGCATTCACTCATTCGGTCTCCACAGAGTTGACATGTTCCATGGCCACAAAGAAAGATCATATTCTTCAGACGGTCCAAACAGACAGGACACATAGTCTGTAAAAGAGTTTGACAGGTTACACAGTCAATGGCAGTAGCGATACAGTATCAAATATGCAATATATAAGTTACTGAAATTTAACAACAAATATGCCTCCTTAAGCATAGCAGATCATTGCCATAGCATAACCCTGCCACTAACCTGAAAGCTAAGTATTTTTTTTTTAAATCACATTTTTATTTCATATTGACTTAAAATATTTGGGTTTCTCCTACACCATCATGATGAAAAAAGCCCTATATAACTTTTTTTCCTAATATGATCCCTTTAAGAAAGACAATCCAGTAGTAGGTTGACATCACATTCTCAATATCATTACCCAAGTTTGCAACATTAAGACATTCTTCAGCAACATTCCCCTTTATGTAATCTTCCAGGGAACAAACACCACAGTGTACAATGCTTGGGTAATGATTTAACAATTTCTTCTCAGGCTACCTAATAATTCATATACTTACCTTTAAACACCAAGCACTAAACACATACAGAAGTAATAAAAATGCTGCATAATCAATATTATATGCAAAGATTCAATGCTGGTAATTCCAGCCTTTGTTCATGGGAGTTATTCAGATTTTCAACCAAAAGAACACCTCAAGTTTCAAATGAAGAACAATGTAATAGATCTGTAACCTTCAGTCATAACACTAGCACAGCAAACTTTTAAAATCAGTTTTAATTGCTGAGCATTAAAGTGACAGCCAATGTCCCAAAAAGATCTCCTAAAAGTTCTTCAATAGCAAAGTTCATTTTGTACCAATCCACTAAGGAACAATGTCCTTCACCATTTGTCACATGCAGAAATTGAAGTTTTGGTAAGGCATGTTCCTTCACCATAAACATATTGCAGCCACATTAAGATTTCATTTATAACAGTTTGTCAAAGATTAGTAAATGAATAGATGTTATAACAGATAATTGTTAAGATCATTCTGTAGTCCAACAAATAAAATCTAAGATGCCCTCAGATCTGAGACACACTACTTACATCTAACACTTACAAATGTTGATCTCACATATAATATGAAATACTGACAGGGTTTAGATTTCAAATGCAAATTCATTTTATCACCACCTTGCACCTGTGACTTGTTTCCATACTCATGATCAGGGGTTTACTTCAGTTTGTTCATCTCATGACAAAGAGAATCCATAGCAGGAACCCTATTCAGTATAACCTTAGAGCATACCTTCTATCAACAGGTATTAACTCCTAGGGTAGATAGCTTAGTTGAGGACCAAAAAAAATTCACCAGCAGTCTGCTTATACAGAGTTTAAATTGGCATGGAATCTGGCCAAACATCTATTTTAATCTCCAGGATATCAGTATAATGGGCTAGCAGGAGTGTAAAACTTTCAGATAAAACCCTATGTCCATTTATATTTAAAAAAAACCCCTTCACTCTTCCCAAAAATGCTCTGCTCCAGCTTTGCCAGAATTCCCACAGTACTAAAAGAAAATAGTCAAACTAAAAATTTGCGAACGATCAACTGTCTCTCAGTCAGCTGAGCTCATTTTTCCATTCACACCAAGTCATCAACTTCACATCCCACTGGGACAATTAGAGCATTATTCCTTCAGTAACCTACAGTCCTCAAATATCAAGCAGCTATTTCCAATTAATATATAGCTGTCCTGCGACAAGTGTCTATAACCTGGTAGTACTGACATGACACCCTTTGATAAAGGCTTGACAAAGCAAACTCAAACCTTACCTTTGGAGAAAAAAAACTTGTAGCCTTTATTCTATGTTTTTAGCATAACTATTTGCTTTTTGTGCCTAAATATAATGTCAGAATTACTGAAGTTACAAGGGTCTGTTTCTCTCCAAATGCCACACAATCATTTGAAAATGAAAACATCCATCAAGGGACTCAGAACTAATAAAAAAAAATAAAAATCTGTTCAAGCACCATTACTTTTGATTATTTCATTCAGTGAAGCACAGAAAACCTAACATTTTCACTTTTTACAGATCTTTTCTGCAATTGCATGCAGCATTAGCAAATTGCTAAATTTTTCCTGCTTAGTACAAATGCAGAGCATATAAAATACATCAGCTATTTAATTTCTTAATATGATACTATTTTAACATTTAAGTTACTTCATACAGTAGGAGAGTTCAGCTGGCAGGAACAACCAGACTTCCTGTTTGCTATGCAATTCTATTCTGACAAGGATTTTCTCGATTAGTTCAGCAGCTTCCCAGGGGGATACAAGCCCAAATAACTGAGTTTTACCAAATTTTTAAGGAGCTTTCATTACTTAACCCCTAGCTTATGCGCACTTTTACAGTGGAAGAAAGTTCACTGCATGTCTTATACCCAGTTTGTGCCAGAGCAGTCAGAAATAAGCAATGTCTGTTTCTATTGTACTATTAGTTCATGAGAACATTCTCTGCATAAAACCACACTACTTTTTTTACCCACATGAAACACTGACTCCCATCTTTTGAATGAAAGCAAATGGCATAAAAAGGCACTATACTTGTTCTTTTCAAGAATTACTACTTTAGATAAGTAAAAGTAGTCTGAAAAAGTGCTCATTGTACCTTTAAGTATAACTAGGTTTGCAATTCAAATCAATTTTTACCACTAACAAGGCATTTTAAACTGCTTGAAACAGCAATTCATCATTACTAAAAACAGTTTTTCCACAATATACAGGTGCACAGTGACAAAATAAATTTATTTTTAAGGGGAAAGAAAGTGATGTAAGTATGGTGAAGGAACATACGTAAGATATCAGACAGATGATGGTGATTATGTATGAAATGGAATGAAGGTATTGCAATTACAGTCAAAAGGGTTCACATTCAGGGAATCCCTGAAGAATGGTGTGGTCATCAGATGTGGGAGATTCTGTTGACATCAGCATCACTTCTGCTTGGCACCAGAAATGGTTTTAAAAGCTTGCTGCACTAACATATTAGATTATCATTGAAGGTATGAGTTGAAACATAGGATTATACCTGCTGAAAGAGAACAAATTAATTTTAAGTACAAAAATATCAATGTAATATGAAGATTGAACTGTTAAAACACAAATCAAAAGAATACACAATTATAGCGGAACGCTGTGCATCATTTCCAGCACAAATTTAAATGATTCGTAACTTGCCCTGTCACAAGACTAATCGGAAAAGACACTAAGGAAAACATGAAAGACCCGCAAATGAAGAGGCACACAATGACCAGAACCACCTCTTTGTAGTCAGAGACATTGAACAATCTTCAGTTTTATACCAATTTCAAATAAATTATTGGACAAAAGGGTATTTCAAAGCAAAAGAGTGCACTTGAATTCTCATAGAATTCCAGTATTAGATCTTTCTTACTACTGCAAATATGAAAACTAAATATGAAAATACAAGTAGAAAGTGACATGTATAACGTAGTCTCTTCTCCCTAATACAGCATAACTTCCTGATATTAGAAAGCTTCTGGCTAGCAAAACCCCAGTTTTTTTTTCAGTTTTCCTTAATCAAGAAGAAAAACTGTAACAAGTACTTTTCCTTTCACATCCCTATACATAAAAGCATTAGCATACCAAAATAGAACTCCCATTTTTTATAAACTCCTAAAATAATGTAACCAGAAAAGAAAAATATACATCTGAAGAAAATAGATTACTTGCATTCATCTGCATGTTTTGCATTTATCATTTTACATGCCAAAGCAGTAGCCTTATTCTTTTTATCCTTTCATCCAGTGTTAAAAAGTGAACCAGTAGATGTAAGAAGTCAGAGATATCTAGAAACTCCCAAGGTTACCGTCAAAACAGACATGCATTTTTCAAACGACAATTTTTAATCTGCATGTTCTTTTGCAGACAAAAGAATCTGCTTTGAATTGTATATTTGAATTTCTGTTACTGGAGTGTTGGCCAAGTTCCCATACAACAGGAACAGTTCTTCACAGACATACCACTGAGGTTAGAATTTGGCAGCATATCAGTTCACAAATTTAAGGCATTTAGAGATATGGGCTGTAAAACTGGTGATCTACACACTTGAGTCTTAGCTTTCACACACATGAACAGCTGAGAACAACAACTACCAGGACTAAATGTGATGCTGGCATCACTGAAGTATTACTGACTGCTGTAAGCTACAAGAGGAAAAGACAAGTAACACAATAAGAACACTTCTCTGTTTCCCGTATCCATGGAAAGTCTCTTCCAATTGTGTTATACATAAGGAAGCCAAAAATCACACTATCGGGGTTCTAAGAGAGTGAGTTCATACAATAGTCAGATACCCAGGTCCTTTACTGCTGAAAAAAATCTCAAAATCAAGTTTTTCTTTGTGCAGGTGGAAAAGCAAGGAAACAGTTTAGTAATTTAACATAGGAAAGTTCTGCATGTAGACAACTGCTTAAGCACTTCTAATAGAACTAGACTTACAGATGCAACAAAATCAAATAGGTAACTGTCAGTTATCCAAAACATTAATTTTTGGGTTTTGTTAGGTTTCTAAATTGCATGTAACTCAACCACGAGTAATCAATACAATCTACAGTCAACTTGTATAAATTTCCTCCTGCAAACACTATGCATAATTCCAAAAGACAAACCTTACCATTTACATTCCAAATATCCAATTACATGTACAATAGTTTCAAAGGTTTTAATTTTGAAACCACAAAATTTTTTGAAGAGTACATAAACCCCATAGCCTTCACACAACAGGTAACTGCCAGCCATTATTCAAAGGCAGTTCATGAAACAGTCAAGTAAAGATTCAGGTAGATACAGAATAGTGAAGAATATCTACTTTTATTACTGTTCTGTGAAAACAGCTTCTGCTGTACCTGTACACTCAGGTCAGCTGAGCAGGCAGAGAACATACTGAGCAGAGCATCCTTTTTTAGTCACACCAACACAGATGCTCTAATAGGTGGATTATCAAATATGGCCACTTGATTTTTTTTTTTTTTTTAAACCTGTACATAGAAGACATACAAGCCACATCACACACACAGGATATTAGTAATTTAACTGAAATTTAAGAACTGAAGCACTTCGCCATGTCATTTTGTTTTAAGTAACAGAAGATGCATTGGCTTTTTCAATTTTAGTGGCCCATAAAATTTTTATCTAGCACTTTTACCTGTTCCTTGATGTCTTGTAACTGTTGCTGCAGCTTCTGTACGTCCGCATTGACATTGGTATTGTCTTTGTCTTTCTGCAAAACTGGAATGTTTCCACTTGCTGTAATTTGGAAAAAATAAAGATATGTGATTATGCATCAATCTAATGAAACATGAATGATTATTTCCAGTGTACGAACTACATTTTTCAGTTATCTGAAATGTTAGTCAAACATATTTGATAGTCTCATTACATTCAATATGACAGCACTGTAGTTCAATTCATAAGGAACTTGAGTTCTTTCACTTCTCCGAGCAGCAATGCTGCTTTGACAAATACTTCCTCAATAACGATGCTCAAAATGCCTGCAGCCCCTTAATGTTCTCAGAGTTCTTACTTGGCAGTGAAGTTCCTGCAGTAAATTTTTTTGCACATGTAAAAAGCAAAGTCAAATTATTTCACACTGAAAAGACTTCTTATCTATATAGCCAATTCTATTTGGTGTTCAAAATTGCACGAGCATCTTGAAAGTTCTTTGTGCAAAATTTGAACAAACTCAGATTAACATTCCTGTATTTGACTGACCCGGGAAGCAATGTTACTGTAAGAAACAGAAAAATTGAGAAGTATTTCAGATTTTAAATTTCCAGTGTATTAAAAACCTGATTTTAAGGATTATTCTTGTATTTATCTATTTAACAACAGTATGACAAGAATGACCTAAATGCCAATTCATATAAACTCAATTCAAACACTGCATACACATACACACACAGAGTAAATGCAAATAATTAATAGAAATTATTCAGAGAACTCACAAGTTTAAAAACTAGTCAAAGCAAGAGAAGTCAAACCAAACAATCTATCATTAAAGTTGTTTGTACCTAGAAGCAAAATATTTACTATTCCTTCATCAGTCAGAGAGTTTCAGGCGGGGAAAGAAAAAAAAAAAAAAAACCAAACAAAAAAGCAAAGCAGAAAACCCAAAACATTTATTTGCTCATGTGCACAGTTACAGACAAACTTCAGCTTTTGCTTCAAAGGACATTAGTAAGTGGCCAAGAAGTCGTGTATGTTTCAGCTTCTGCTCTGGATTCTGGAAGTAATCCTTTAGTGAAGTAACTGGTGTTACCATTGCTGCTGCTACCAATGTAGAAACAGAAAATGGACACTTGGCTCAACACGGTTTTTATTAAACTTTCTTTAGGAAAGATTTAGGTCATTCAAAAGAATGAGAATAAGAAGTTGGTGGGGGAAGGTGAAAGAGTACAGGTTTTGGAGTCACTCACAAATATCGTCAGTGGTATCTTCTGTACCTTTCCCTCCGCAGCACATTATGAAAGGCACTCTTCGCTCAACTACTGCCCGACACTGTACACACTTCTTCATCAAGCTTGCGCAATCTGAGAGGACAGAGAAATAAATCAACTCTGAATCCTGATATTTCATTTTTCTTCTTTCCTATCCATGAACTTGTTTATTTACAGCAATGCCATTAATAGATACTTGTAATACAAATAACTACTTGCGTTCATCTTTGCATCATTTTCTACAAATCACACCTATACACAGCACCTTGGTTGGGAACTGAAGTAAACGTGTTTATCTTCTTTTAATATATTTCAAGCGAACAGGTTCCTCCTCCTCCAAATGGATATACATTCCACAAAAATTACAGAAGTTAAAGTAGTAAAATCACACGTATTTCAGACCAGAGCTTCCAAGAAATGTCTTGACTACGTGTTTTTAACTTCAGAACAAAGATCGCTCTTACTGTGCTAATGCTCCAGAGGCAAACAAGTGTGGCTCCTTGCCATTAAGAGTAAATCTGTATCTTTTGACATAGTCCTAGAAAGGAGGCTCTAATTTTTCTACAAAAGGCAAATTATGTCTCATAAATGCTGAATGTTACTGTGAATCAGAGTGGGTCCTATAAACTATACAGACTTCAAGACTCTCATCCTGCTTGAACAAGACATTCAGAGAATAATCTGGAAAGAAATCATCTACATCTCTGTTAAACCTTTTGCCGTCCTTGTTACAGCTTAGACCTGGTGATGTGTATTGCACTGCTGAAATCCTTCACCACAGCAATCAATCTTTTTGCTGTCTTCTTCCTGGGAAACTAATCAAAAAAACTTCTCTCATCATCTTTCAGCTGCAGACAGTGAAAGAGGCCAGATCAGGATAAAGTCAGTGATTCAATGTCAGGTCTCTCAGCCAGAACAGAGGAAGAAACCAGACTTCTTTAGTGAGACCAAGCAATCAGCTACTTATGGAAATGATTACCATACCTCTTATGTAGATTCTCAGCAACAAGGACTGCTCTTCTCTAGGCAAATGACCCTTCAACAAAGCCCTGAAATGCCTGCTGACAAGGTAATGGCTGCATTCTCACCCATATATTCTCAAAGAAAAAAAAATAATCTGGAGATCTCCTATGTCTTTTTTTGCTACATAAGATAAATCAGAGTGAATCATAACCACTGCTATTTGCAAAGATGTATGGTGTGTGTTTTAGGGAAAAATATAGCCCATGTGTAAATCTGTACATTAGTAATGAAGACTATCAAAGATTTATTTACAATATTCTTTCAGAACACCTTCTGCACACCTGAATCCGAAAAACTCCACAAAGCAGCAATAAAATTAATTCTAATTACCTTCAGAAGTTTTAATGATATACAGCAGGCTTCTATAAACTATGCAAGCCTACTCACAATTAAATAATTCAGACAGAAGAGTGCTTGCTTTCTGAATGTTTGAAAATCTCCAGTTTGTCCCCCAATTATTTCATTACCAACACGCCAATAATGCCAAAATTCTGACCAGTGCACCAGACTATCAAGTAAATTGGACCCGAAGTCAAATTACTGATGAGCTTTTAGCAATCTAATTAAATATATTCTGTTTCAGGATTACTTCAAAAAGAACTTCCGTCAATTTTACTTACTCTCACAGGCACACATATGACCACAAGGCTGGAAAAGCACTGCTGCCTTTTTGTCTGAACATACTACACATTCTTCAATCTGTAAAAAACAATAAGCACACATGAGATAAAATTTTATCTCCTGCTCTCTACACTAATTTGCCTTTACACTCTCTTTGGCAAGGCATGTGAACTTCAAGTAGCTCCATCTAGTGTTATTTAAACTAACTCAGCACCTCAAAATGCAACTTAAATGAGTTATCACGCTGACTTCTAAGAATAGATATTTCATGGCAATATTTATATGTTCAGTACATTGACAAGCACCGAGAAGTAGCTAAGACAGTATATGTTCCTTTATTCTTTTCCCCTCCTTTGTTCTACCATATATACTTGAATTGGGGCTGTTCAGCCTGGAGAGGAGAAGACTCCAGGGACACCTTATTGCAGACTGTCAGTACTTAAAGGAGGCCTATAAGAAAGATGGGGACAAACATTTTAGAAGGGCCTGTTGTGATAGGACAATGGGTAATGCTTTTAAACTAAAAGAGGGTAGATTTGGACTAAATATAAGGGAGAAATATTTTACAATGAAGGTGGTGAAACACTAGAACAAGTTGTGCCCAGCAAGGTGGTAAATGTCCCATCCCTGGAAACATTAAAGGTCAGGCTGGACAGGCTCTGAGCAACCTGATCCAGTGGAAGGCACCCCTGCTCACTGCAGGGGTGTTGGACTAGATAACTAACTTTAAGGGTCCCTTCCAATTCAAACTATTATATGGTTCTATGAAATTCACTTACAAGAGGCTTTTACAGTAATCTGTTTTAATATTCTATGTTAAGGTTTCTCAAGTCCTTTAATGTGATGAACTATATATATAGTGTGACCGGAGATACCACATACCACTCCATTCAGACTGGCCTGGACCACCTCTTCCAGTTCATAGAACTGTTGTCCAGGTTCATTAATTTCTCAGCCTTGCAGATATTACCATAAGTTTTTATATAAAAAAGTGTAAGAGAAGTATTGAACAGATATTCCACACTCTCAATTTAATTTACCAGGAGAAATAAAAGAAAGGTTATCCATAAAGGCTAACTTTCATCTGGGAAAGCTGATTTCCATAGATTAGCTTCTTTAGATGCATGAGTGGAAGTAGAAGTGCTCTGAATCACCCAGTGGCAGAACCTTTTCACTGACTATGAAGAAAGTCTGGAGAAGAGGAGCTCACACTGTATGTTAACATTCAGCCTTTGAAAATATGCACTGCACAACAGTGAACAGTATAAGAATTAAGAATAAGAGAGTGAATAGTATAAACAGTAAAAATTCATATTTACAATTCCTATATTTACTCGCAGGTAGAGGAAAAAAACATACCACAAAAGCAGACTAGTCAAAGATGGTTTGGAAGAAATGAAAAGATTAGAGTGGGTTTTCTACAGATCAGAAAAATCTGTGTGTGGAACACTGTATTTTTCTTTTTTTTTTTTTTAAAAAAAAAACAACAAACAGCCAAAAGGCAACAGAAGGGCAGAAGGACTTGGTGGTTATGGGACTAAAAGAATACTCATAAAAGCAACGGGGGTGCACCCATACAGTCACAAATACTTGGGACCAACCATTTGAGAAATCTGAGGACCCTACTGGGATTAGGTCTCCAAAACAGGGCACAACTGGTTGATGCTCTGAAGGAGTAAGATAGCATGAGATTCATGATTCCAAAGAAAGAGAAGGTGGAAGCCAAAAGTAATTATTATCTTAAAAAAGCAAGCACATATTGACTAACTCAGTTTACAGACAAATCATCTTTCCAAGCTGCCTTGAGGAATAAACGAACACTGAATAAATGAATATTGCTGAAAGAAATTATACTTCATGAAAAGTAGGAATTTATCTTAACAGAAAAAATATACCAGGGGGTGAGGAAGGGAAAGGGGAATAGCATCTATTTAAATAAAGCATCCTCAGGTGACTGTATTAGGAACTCTGAGAACCTGAACAATAAAGACACTGCAAGGTGGGAAGAGAATGAGGGGAAGGTGGGACATGAGTACAGGCAAACAGAAGAGAGTAACATACAATGTTGGGACAAGATATCATTACAATGCAAAATGAATTCCATCCAGTGAGACACCTGTAGGACAAAGTACCACTTAAAATACACTACACTTTTCCTTGATCTCCATTTTTACTTTTCCATTAAAACCACAGAGAACCAATGAACATTGGAAGTTTTTACCTTTGTCCTAGACTGAACTTGTTCTTTACAGATGAGGCATTTTTTCACCCGTGGTGAGCACAGAGAACACGTGGCAATGTGTCCACATGGGCCAAACAGAGTATCTCTCTTCATGTCTGAACACACCATACATTCTTCTAAGGTTTCAGAATCATTGTTGATCATAGATGGACTTCGGGAACCAACCTGACCACTACAAAGAAATTTTGTAGTCAAACTTTAAAAAAAATTTTAAATTCTTAATTTAAAATGCACATCAATTGGCTGTTTATCTATATACTCCTATTCATTCAAGCACCATAAAGCAACCTGAACTGCATTTTCCCAAACACACAGTTGATACCAGTGTGCAAAGTCACATGCTCAGATATGACATTGTACTGAAACAGGCCACACAGTTAGAATAGTATCTTGTAAACGTAAAAAACCCTTTCCTCCCATCCTAAGAGTTTACTTTATTAATAGAGACATACCCTGTAGATTCAGAACTGCACAGATTAACACCTTAGTCTTCAATATACTTCCAATGCTTAGCAAATGACAGGCTTGTAAAAGAACCCCCAAACTCCCACAGTGAATTCACCTCGGATCTTCGTCCTATGCTGCTGCTCACCCGGCAGAGGGAGTGCGTGTTGAACCTAACCAGCTCATTCCTACAGCCCTCACAAGCCCATAAAAGGCGGCAAGAAAGAACAGCCATAGGCATGAGGCTGAGACAGATGGACAGACACAGACAGAAAGACACTGAAGAAAATAAGCACCTTACACATCAGGGCAGCATCAACAAAAATAGTCTCTCAGTGATATTTTCAAAATACATTTTTGATTTCCATACAGGAATTAAGGAGAAGAATCATGTAAGCCAATGATGGGAACACAACTAGGACAAGTAGCAAGCTGAAACTTCTTACACTGCATGCACTTGATAGCAAGACATTTAACTGAAATCATAATTCCTAGAGAAGTGCTTCTGAGACATCAGGCCTACCCCCTCCTCTTTTTACAGAATCATACAATCATTCAGGTTGACAGGTACTCAGGAGGTCACCTGCTCAAAGCAGTGTCAACACTGAATTCACACCAGGTTATATTGGGCTTTGCCTGTTCCAGTTTTCAAAACTCACATGGACAGAGATCTCACAATCTCCCTGGGCAACCTGTCGCAATGCTTAGCTATTCTTTCAGTGACTTCCCCCTCCCCATTTTTTCTGGGATGGTTTGAAGTTCTACCAAACCCCACTTGCACACTGCCACCTTCCCATGCTCCTCCCTCCTGTATTAACATGTATGAAAGCCCTATAAGACTTGTGTAAGTTTCTACTAATGTATTTGTAAACAGCATTCAATGTACCATAGAAAATAAAAAATTAACTGAAAGTCAAGAAAAAGCTTGTATGTGTTAATACTATTGCTAATAAAGGCAGAGTGTTTTAAATACATCAGTTAATCTACAGAAAGCAGAGATTTGGGAACTGCGTGCTTTATGAATATACAAACCTGACTTTTTCTTTGTGACACTTAGCCAGTGCTTTGCAGAGACTAGGATCAGGGCAGAGATCGAGAGGAGACTGACCCTTCTTATTACGAATGCTGAGGTCAGCTCCGTTGGCTGCCAGGAAGCAGGCAATAGATGCTGCACTCTTCTTCTCTGCTCCCTGAGTGCCAAGTCCCATTATTAACTGAAAGAAAACAAATAGGTCAGCAACTTGAGAGACTCTCTAAACAGTTAGGAATAGTCTGTCTAAAGGAAAACTACTTGACATGCACATACAGACACACATACATACAGATCCGTAAGCCCAAGAAGGCATGCATAGAGAATCAAAACAATCAAATGGTTGCTTAATTTTGAGTCAGCTATACTCCACTCCCCTTCAAAGGAACTAAAATTCAGCAAGGAATAGTTCAACTATTGAAGCATTCAATCTCCTGCACACTCCTACTCACTTGTGTAGTGGCTTTCCTTCTATATAAGCACCTTAAGGGACAAAGTCCCAGTGGGTATATTCAGAATACACTTGAAATATACAGAAATTGCTGGGTTCAGACAAAACACTACCATCACCACACTGGACTGAAAACATAGCTAAGCAGAGAAATGAATGCACACTTACTTTTTGTCTCGTGAGTAAAGGATTTGCCCAAGACAGACAGGATTTCAGTTGCCTTCTCAGCCTGGAGGGATTTAAACTCACTGTCCTAGTCATCTAGTGCTCCTTTGCCCTTTTACAAGTATTACTGTATTTCTGAATTAGTGTACCTGTTATGCACAATTCAGAGGGGCAGGTACAAAACCAAAGAGAAAAGGCTTGCTATCATAGCCCAGCAAGGAGAGGATTCACCTACTCTGGAGCATTCTGGGCCTGCTCCCAACATCTTTTTGTATTAAAAGTTGAGCAGGTAAAATGCGTAAGTGTAATGCAGACTACATATAACATGAAACTGCTGTCACCACTAAAAATCCCTCAGCAAACTACACCAGACTATATTCAAAGAACAGCTTTGGCACAGCTGGGTCAGCTCCAATTCAAGAAGTGTTAAGTGCTAAATTCCAGAATTACAAAGGCTTCAACACTAGGATAAAGGCAGGATTTTGTATGCACCTTTTATATTAATTAAGTGCCCAACCTGACTGGTGTACATCTTTCTATGCCACTTTCAGTTTGTACAATGTATCCCTGCAGCTGGTCTTTTAAAAGCTGGGTTTCAAGTATCATTCCTAAAAACTGGATGAACTACCATACTGTATTTAAAGAAGCAGATATGCTATTTTAGACAAAAAAGCATGGAATGAATTTAAAATACCAGATATGTGTCACTGCAGCCCTAAATGCTGCTTATCTTGAAGTCTGAACTGCAAAGAAAACTGTTTTAAAAAACCCTCTAGTTATTTCCCCCACCCCTCAGAGGTGACTTGTCAAGAAAAAGGCTTGGTTTGGGTCCATGACTTGCAGCACATAAAGTATATATTAGATGTCTTTACCCTGCTTTGATAACTGTAAGATTATCCTTTTCATTGTACAGCTACCCAGTTCCCTAGGGAAGCAATTTTTAAAACTTCAGTCTATACGTTTGTTTCTAGCTAGGAGTTCTTATATAAGTAAGTATTGCTGACCTGGTACAAGACTCTTAAAGGTCACTTCACAAATTCACAGATACTCACGGTCCTGCATTCTTTCCTATCATCAGGTACAAACAACACAGTTTGAAAGACCTCATACCAGGAAAACCAGTAAGTTATGGAGAGAAATTGCTTTGTGGCATTCAGATCACAGAATGTTTTTGTTTATAAATTCAGACGTTTTCTGCCCTGCAATTACAGCACTGGCTCAAGTGAAGCAGAGATTTTATCTAGCTTCAGTCTGGGTACCTTAGGCCATGTCAGTAATCCAGCCAAGGTAGCACAACACCCAGTGAAAGCTGGTTTGCTCTGAGGTAGGCAGAGTAGACATTGTTTGAAAACGCCTACACCAAGCAATTTGCTGTAGCTCTTTCTTATTTGCTGGGACAAGAGCTCTCTTGCCACCCACACTTGCACCTTATGGGCTCTAACCTGTTCCTGTAAAAAACAGCTATTGTGTCTCCAAGAAGAAAAATCAAACACAGATCATTTGCTTTGCTTGGTGTGAACACTATGCCTAGACTGGCTCCTCCACCTGGAAGACTTGTCAAGATTATTCAAGAAAATTTTGAGTTCTAAAACTTGAAAACACCAGGACAATACTGCATGTCATGACACTTTTTTGGTAGTCTGCAATATTTTCGACACACAGAATGAAAAAAAAAACCCTCCAAACAACAACCCAGGCACAAAAAACCCCATTATGTTTTAGTGCCTAGTATGGTTCCAACGAGCCCCTTCCAGAGGGTGCCAGCCCTGAGGTGCATCAACACAAGCCAGTCGCAGTCAATTCACCTGTGAGGAAGAAGTCTCATGTAATCCACACAAACAGTAATTGTATCTACTGAGCTATCTTTGAACCTATAAACACCTAAGTGGCTTCCATTCGAGCTTCTTTCAAGTCAAGATTTAGATAGCAGCATCATTTTGAAACCTAAAAGCATTTTACGGGTCTGAAAGATACCTGTTTAAAAAAAAATTACACTAGATAAGCCTGGGGAATAATACATTTATTTAGGATAAGAAGTATCCTAGACCAAGGAACACTGTGTCTATAATAAAACAACTGAAATGACCTTTTTGTGGTGGTGGGGACTGTACTTCATAAAAATTCCTCCTCCTCCCAGCTGTACAATCATCACAATGCGTTGGATGAAAAACTTAAAATTTACAGAAATAGGGTTCACCACTCATAGCACTTGAACACAGAAAGTTTTTCAGATGGATACCTATAATGTGTAGGGCTTTGTGTACTATCAAGATTGTTCACTACATGCATTTTAAATAGTCTATCAAAAAAAAAAACCAACCAACTTGAAGAAACAAAATTTGGTTTAGATATTGCAACAATATCTAAACAAAAATTTGTTTAGATATTACAACAGTTTAATTCAGCATTCGGAAGGAACTACTAAAAAACAATGCTAAAGAATTCATTCCATATAATTCCACTTATGAAGTAAGTTCACAATACTAGTAAAAAGTATTGTTTAAAAAGTTGTTTAAACTGTGCTCAAAGCAGAAACTAAAAAATGGTTGGTCCAACCAACTCCATCAAAAAAAGAAACATCTAAAATCCTGCAAGAGAATTTTTTGTTCTTTTTCAGTTTATTAAACTGAAAAAAACAGAAATCGTTATTTGTTGAAATGCTACAGAGGCACCCTACAGGGCTCAGTAGGTTGGTATCTTCAAGACAGTAGTCCAAGTTAACATTTAGCCAAGGAAAGATGAGCTCTAAAATACTAAATACTTACCAGATTTTCTATCACATCACCTAATATGACACATTTCCTTATCTTTAAAGTAATTAACAAAAATTTAAAAACCCAGATTCCATCAATTTAACTTCAGTCATCATATTCACAAAAAAGAAGCCTCACTGTTTCCCCACACTAAAGTATTAATCCTACTTGTTTTGTATTATCCATCACCTGTTTTGCAGTTCTACACAACATAAATTACAAATGTGTCCGTGAATAGCTTTAAAGGTCCATATGCCTGCATGTATTTTAGCAGCCTAGATCCTGTCTTTTTTTGTGGTATGTTTTGGGCCAAAGGTGGCTTACTATTAAAACTGTTTACCAGTACAATCTAGTTTATAGCATTTTTACAGTACCCTTATTTAAATAACAGTAGATAGGTTCAGGTATTTTTCTTATTTACTGTTTTCCACAAAACAAGATTTTCTAGATAGTTTGATCTGCTGATCATCTTAAAGAATTTCAAGGTATATTTTAGCCAGGCTTTACACCATCTTTTATATTTCAACTGCATCTTATGTTGCTGCCACATAAAATTAAAATAAGCAAGTTTTCACCTCTTCTATGAAAGCACATACCTTCTCCACACTACTTAAACCTCCCAAATTTTTTGTTAGGGGAAAATTTTCCCTGCAGCTAAACAAAGCGCAAAAAATGACTGATAGCTTGATCAAGCTTAATATAGGAGGTACTGGTTGATCATGATTTTTTTAAACATTAGAACATTTTTAGGTGATCAGAGATACAATCAGAGAGGATTTTTTGGTTTTGTTTGTTGCAGCGTCCTCCCCCTCGCCTTTTAAAAATTATTAATAGAAATAAACTAGAAGTGTAATTAATTTTTTTTTTAAACCAAGGATACAACTCAATTGTATCTCAATTGTAACTCAAAGAATCCTTCAAAAAATAAAATCCCGCCCACTAATATTTAAAATGGTGGTAAAAAAAAACCTCACTTCTTGTGTTACAAAAGTCAAAACACAACATCTCTAGTTTCATTGTGGATATCACTAATAAGATGGGCAACAGAGAAACCTAGTCATGAATGGTGAATCAGAGAAAAAGTATTTATCTCCTGTTCATTCATTTCACAATTAAATACATGCACACAAAGTGTTTTGGCCACCTCTCACAGAGTCCATTTCAGATCATGGAAACAACTGAGCTGTAATTGCTTTCCTCCTCTCACTTAAAAGGACACAAGCATTTTCCTACATATGCCAGTCATTATTTTAAATCTCTTTTCAAAGCTTATTCCAGTGTATTTCAGTGAGCTTAAGTAACCAGTCTGAAAAACATTTGTTGAATTACATTTTGAACAAAGGCTTTTTAATAAACTTTGTGGGGGGTTTGTTGAATGAAGTGCAAAAACTTACCACCCACAGTTAAAATTAGAAAAATATGATGACACTAGTAACTAGTGATTTGGCAAAACATTATGTTGTGCATCATTAATATTTGAAGAAAAAGCTGTTGTTTTTCTCAATCCCAATCACTCCAGAATTGTATTTCTCTTTTGCCTATCAGCAAAACTATAAACTATCTTTGCACATGGGGTTCACACAGCTTTCTGGGTGTGAACATTTATTTATTCAATAAAACATTTTGATCTTTATTACCTTGACTCTTTCCCTACTACAGCACAATTTCTGAAGTGAACTCTGTCAGAAAGATACATAAGAGAATTAAAAATGCCTTGTTCTAGCAGAACAAATTTTCAGGTGGTTATTAAAGCTAAAGACAATTAAAGCTAAAGACATGCAAAATGCTGAACCACAGAAAACAATTCTAGTCTTATTCTGTACTGTAATACCATTTATTTCTCTTTCCTGAAGAGCTACTTTTGATTTTTTGGCAGCCATACGGATTCACTACGAAGGTAGATTTGCAGAAATATTTTGAACTAAATAACCCTGTTTTTCTTTAACAAGGATAATGACTATACATGAAAATTCACGTATAATAATATGATTTCTGCCTACACTGCAATTTAATACAGAATGTCTACATAAACTTAAGCTGCCAAAACTAAGTTCAACAGTACAGAACTAGACACACTAGACAAATAAAGAGACAAATGTACAGGAAAAAAAAAAGGAATAAATAAATGCATTTTATTTACTGTGTTCTTTGATGGCTCCCAAGCAGTATCTACCTTGCCCACATCTTGCATGTCTTGGAGTTGGCGGAGCTGTGACAGGGTGTGGTGTCTCAGGGCTTCATGCAGGGGAGTATCCCCATCTTTATCCTGAATATCCAGCTTAGCACCTGCACGGACCAAGAGCTGAAAAGAGAGTGAACCCAATTTAAAACTCAAAAAAAGCCATTTATTCCTTTTTAAACTAATTTCAGGAAACTGTGGTTTAGGATGCTCTAGGAGGTCCAGAAAGGTTGTTCTTTTATCTTGTTACAATTCACAGTTGAGTTTATTTTCCATACTTGGAGCTGAGCCCTCATCTGAAGCATTTATCTCTTTCAAATATCAAGCTTATTGCAGCAGAAGCCTAATGGTTGCCTGTATTCTGAGGGAGTGCTGCAAGAGACACTATTTTAGAGGATTCCTTTTATTAACAAAAATCTTTAATTCTTACAAGATAGCCTACAAACAACATAGTACAGCAAAATAGCAGAAACAGAACAAGTGGGCAATACTTTACATACGCATAAATTCTTCAATATTAGGTTTTAATGATGTCAAAAATTACCACTTTCACACCATGCTAAACTTTATAACTTAATTTGCAGTATCTTCCCATCTGCAAAGTAGTTAAGCATGTACTTAGGTCTACCCATATTCAGTAGAAGACATAAAAAAATAATGACACTGATCTCAGAACACTTTGGAAAGCAATGAACTATAAGACTCATCTCTAATGCTAATTTTAGGCATGGGTTTGTTGTGGTTTAAGCCCACGTCACATGACATGAAAGCAAGCACAAGGCTGCATAGGCCAACCTATTCATACTGCCTTTGCATATAGCTCTCCCATAATTCAATGCACTAGAAGTTTCTTAAATACACTGTTAAACAAAAAAATTCAACACATGCTGACAAATAACAATCGCCCCTAAAAATTAAACCCTGTCACTGTCGCTATTCAGAAACCTGTAGATAGCAGCTGAGGTTTTAACTTTAGTTTTGAGCTTTTGCTACTCTGCAAAATCCGGATTAGCAGCAGAGACAAAAAGCATAGCCTAGAAACAGGAATACATGAAGGGGGATCTCCCTCTTCAGAACCCACATGCTTGCAAGGATTTCAGCCTCTTGGAATAAAAGAATCTCAGATTCTAGAAAAGTCTAAAAGGAAAAGCTTAAAAGCTTAAAAGAAATCCAGAACTTAATTTTCAAAGAAATCTCTGCCTGTAATTGGCTGCAGCTTACCATTTTCCTCCACCTTTTCTTCCACAAGTGAAATCAAGAAAACTAGCTAATAGTTGCAACAGTCTCCCCCCAACTTCTTACATGCTCTAAATGGACTTAATCTGGCCCAATTTTTTTTCCTCATAATCCTATCTCATATCCGCCACTATTTACTGCTTAAGTTTCTGCTGGAAGAAAATCTGTAAGGGGGGGGGGGGGGAAGCAAACCACCACCCTCTGTCATGGCTGCAGAGCTTTTAAAAGAACCCTGCTACCTTTGACCACTATTCCACAGATGCCTGAGGGTACAATCCAGTCCTGGAAGATACCCAATAGGAATTAATTTTGAAATACGCAGCCAACATGTTCTTTGCATGGCTGCATGAGTTATTTTAGGATTTCTCAAAGTTAATCCAACTCTGAATATGAATATGGATACTCTACAGGGTCATTCACTTAAACATTCTCAGATATAAGCATGACAGTCCAATACACATGCCAGTCCTTCTACATGCCTACCTTCCTGCTCATCTGCTACATTAGTATTGTATTCCCAGGTAGCGTGTCAGTTCCAGAAGGGCACAAGAGCTCACCAAATATAGCTGCCAAATAGCTTGCAGGATGCAAGTGACACTGACTCTAGGAAACCATTCTTTTGGTAGCAAGCAGTTCCAGTCATAGAGCCATATCACATGTTTCACTGTAATGGGATCACATCCATCAACCCCATGAGATGGGAAAACCTTACAGTAAAATAATGCTAAACAGAAACAGATATAGGTCTGCATAGTGGGGACAATTCTCTGTAGGCCTGAATAAGAGACAAATTTTAATGTAAGGTGCCTCTCTCTCCACAAAGACAAATGAAAAAAATCTAAGCAGAGGGCCAAGGCCAGGTTGATGTAGTCACTCAGGGAACATCTCCTACAGCAGTTAGTGTGCTCTCTGAGCCTCAAGAGCCCACACCAGCAATCCAAACACTAAATCACATAGGTCCCGTACGGACAGTACACACAAGCCAGAAAGGGCAAGCTCTGCCAGACTCCTGTTTCCTGTGCCAATAACAAAGTTTTGTTAAACTGAAGTATTAGGTGTTGCAACCATGCAAGCAAAAACCAGAAACAGCATTACTTTCACTGTCAAGGTACTTCTGTTATGCTTATAGCTCTCCCAAGCTAAGAACAGGGAAAGTTACATACTCAGAAGACTGAAAAGTAGTTAAACTCATAAAAATATGTATCAGCTACCACTTGCAAAAGCTATGAGCAAGAATAATTACTTATACAGCATGAGGCATCAAAAAAATGCAATCTGAAGGTCCCATTACAGGACCGCAAGACTCAGACAAGTAACAGAGGAACACATGCTCCCTTATTCAACAAGGCGGAATGCTGGAATTAGCAACCACATAGAGGTACGCGTACAAAAATTTAGCATTCCTGAAATGTCCTTCATATTGCTGACTGACCTTCTGCACAAATTGGCAGGTTCCTGAATTGATCAAAATTTATCATACAAACATTCAACGGCTCCGTGTTGCTAAATCGTTTTTCAAATGTTCTTGAAGTACCCATGTCTTAACAACTATAATCAGCTTGAGCCATGTACCATTAACCATATGGCTTACTGCAAATGAGATACTTACCCTAACAATTTGTGTATGTTGTCGTTCAACGGCAAGGTGCAGAGCAGTTTGCTGGTTAACATTCTGGATATCCAGGTTAGCATTGCCCTGAAAAATATTCAAAGCATTAGAGCGTTATCATCACAGTAACTGGCAGTAATTATGACCTAACTAGGACTCCCTGTTTGGAGATAAGACAGAAGTGATTAAATAATTCATTCACTGTACAGATGTTGATCTGTTGAATCAAACTAGGTATCGGATTTTTCAGTCCCTCTACACCATTAGGCCATTGTAACAATCTCAAAGGCAAGTTTGACCTTTAGAGCTCACCACATGTCCTTTCCTGCTCCATTGCTTCTACATTGCCACTGCAGGCATAAGGCAGCAAATTATTTTCACATGTTAAAACTGAAGTGTGACATTTAAATCCTCCTGAGAAAAGAGTCCTTACCTGATGCACCAAAAGTTCAGCCACTTCCACGTGATTATTGAGAGCTGCCAGATGCAAGGCAGTGTAACCATCATCTTTTTTCTCGTCAACAATCCATGGTCGTGGTAACTTGGACAACAGTACACGCATTGCACTGAAATAAACATGCAGAGATGGCATAAATGTATTTATTGAATGACAACAGGGCAACAGTAGAACAATATTCATTCTCAAAACTACAAAGCAGTAGCAGCTGAAGTAACATTAGTACTTTTTCAAAAGGAGAAAGTGGGTAAAAAGCTATACCAAAAGTTCCAAAGCATAATAATTTCATGTTCAGTTTGTTCTACTTAAAGCATACAAACTAATCAGACAATACCCAAGAGTGTGAGAATCAGATTTTTTCAGAAGAATGTTTTCTAGCAGTAAAAATTACCTTACAAAAAGTATTCACACAAATTCTGAAACTTAGGTGACAGAATTGTTCTCCCTCAAAATCCTTACAGCATCCTTTACTTAATTATTTAATGAGCAAGTTCCACTACATTACATATCTTTAAAATCATCACTTTATAAACTAATGCCATAAGCTGTAACAGTGAAGGCTTTCAATTTCTAAGATAAAACTGGAGTAAAGCAAATATTAGTGAAATATTTTCATAACAGATAGCGGCTGAGCATAACATACCAAGTCCAGTACTCCATCCCACTTCTGTATGTGCTTACCAAGATGCCTACCAAAGGGGTTTTGTCATCTTACACCTCAAATTCAAGGGTGGAGAAAAGCAACTGCATTACTAGAGTATTAAAGTAGCCTAAAATTCATTAAGTCCAAAGACTGCTGTATTAAGGGTATTAATACCACAATGCTAGATTGTTCAATCTTGTATTCTCTTAGGAACAGACTTTTCTGAAGTTCATGTGTCTTCATTTAGCTTTTGGAATAGGTAAGTAATCAAACTTAATTCCCTTATTGTCTTATTCTTATAAACAACACATGCAGCTCCCTTGCAACAGCTCCTCAGAGACATCAGAAAACCAGAAACTGCTATAACCTTGTGTCAGTGAACCTCTTCTGTCAATTGATCTTCCTCTACTGTTGAAGTAACACGCTATTTACAGGAGAAACAGAGATTCTTCACAAAATTCAAACTTTAAAATCCAAGTAACATTAGGTAATGCAAGTCGAACCACTCAGTCACAAAATGCCCTGCAAGGCATATACTATAACTGAATTAAACAGTTCTTTGTCAGCCACCTGATATTGAAAACGCGGGATCTCATTAAGCCTCAGAAATACCTCCATAAAATAAGTCTCTCGGCTTTTACTTAAATATGTTCTCAGTAGATAGCAATGACTGTGCTGTCAAGTAATAACTGAGCTCCTAATTCATTCCAATAATCTGTTACCTTGAACACCCACACTGTGTAAGTGCTATCCACTCCTAAGCTCTCCTTTAAGTCAAGCTTCCTACAAAACAAACAAAAAGCTATGGTTCTGGGGATAGCTCACTCCAGTAAGTCCTCCTGAAAAGCAGAAGTAAGAGTCCATGAGGTAGACTACCAGTAAGAACATGCACTCCTTCCTACACACTGCTTGGACACTATCCTAACAGACCTTGACTTCTTAAGCATCTCCTCATGTTCTCCTGCTACCGCACTGAGCACGCAACATAAATCTTCAGTTTCACACTTAATGCACCATCCTGACAGTTGCAAGATAACAGTCCTTTTTTTCCTCAGATGCAGAGTGTCTGAAGGAATCACAACTAAGTGACTGCATCTGCAGGCCTCAGGATCACAACAGGCCCACAGAAGACCCACAACCAACTACTACGTGAATCATCCACAGCCAGGCTGCTCTGGAGGTTTGCCCTCCACAGAGTGGACATAAGCACCTGGCCAGGAACTGAATGTATTTTGCAGTCTGTGGGTTTTCTCTCTCTTTTTAGACTCCCACCATAATCATAGCTTGCTTGAGATAAGCAAATAAATAAGAAACCATTCTCAACCTCTTAGGATTTTGTTTTCCTGGCAGGACTGAACTTCTCACTTCCTCACAGTCAAAATCACTTATAACATGGCAAAATAAGAAGGCACACTTAACAGATTGTACATTGCTCATTGTGAACCATTGCTCAGCTTCTATTCATAACGCCTTCTACAGCTCTGTCACATGCTAGGAAAAAAAGACTAGAATATCTGGAGGAAAAAACCCACCAAGACTAATTCTTTGAGAGATTCACTTACATAGGAGTTTCCAAAATTAAGGATATAATTTAGTAAAACACAAGTTACCAAAGCTTTATGAAACGTGGCAAAATAAATTAGTATTAGTTGCGTTGATAAGCATAATTTATTTTGTGATTAAATTATGTATTTTCAAACCTAGGACATAAATCTGTCTCTGGTTTGCAACATCAGAACTGGTTCTAGCTGCCTTAGAGAGGGAGCAAGTCTGGAGCACTGTGGTTCACATCGTATCTGGACTGTACCAGAATTCTGAAGAATTCTTTTCTCTTCAGAAACCTGGGCTGATACAGAGCACATCTCAGGAGCACATGGTAATAGCAGCACAACAAACCAGTCTACTTCCTACAGTGGCTTCCCACAGGGTATCATGTCATGTAAGCTCTTTATCCTTACCTGCCAGGCTCAGTGCTTCTAAAGATCCCATAAAGCTCTAGAGTATTTACTGTGGATCATCTAAAAAGCACAACAAAAGTTAACTCCTTATGACTGACAAACACTACAACCACTGTAAGCGACCAGTAAAAGGTGGGGCAACACTAACCTAAGAAAACACCCAAGGTCAAGATTTTTTTTTTTTTTTTTTTACAACTGCAACTACAACTTGATGAATGCTGTGGGAAGGCACCAACCTTCAACTCTCTATAATCAGATTGTCTCCAAAGTAGCTCTAGTCACTAAACAAGGAACAATCCTAACCAGATGATACTTTATATCCTTTTCTTCAGTAAGGAAATAAGGAAACTGCTAACTCCACAGATAAATAAAATAAAATGTAAAGTACATTCACACACTTGGCAGATGCATCGAGAATGAATGTACTTCAGAAACATTATTGTTGTCGCTTCTTTAACACCTCTCATCTCTGAAAGAAAAGTAAGAAATTGACATTATTTTGTATGCTACAAAAAAAATGTACTCATCCTAATGTTTTCAAGAGCACTAGGCTTACCAGATCCTCTTTCAAACCTTTTCCTATTTAGTTTGCTGTCAAATACTAGGAAAATTTTCATCTGAAGTTGAACTGTAAAATATACGGGGCCATCTTGCATTCATATAAATGAGATGCCTGCTACACTTTCAGATACTTTTAAAATGTGTTGGTCCTACTAAAAGAACAGAAGGACCAACAAAATGAACAGCTTCTGTGTCTAATAGACTTTTATCCTTCTTTTCACAGCAAAGCATCAGAGGGCCAGTAACTACTCCTCAGTTGCTTCTGCCTATGCAAGCTGAGACCACATCCCCCTCTCTTCCAGGCTGGGCTAAATTACTAGACAGCAGGATGGAGGGATGGTTTTACAGACATGACACCTTAAAATTCTGCAAGATATTAATATGGTACAAGTGGCATTTTTTTGTGATGCTCAGTGGTTGCATCCTCCTCCTCATTAGCAGAGAAGTAGTTTCTTTCAATGCGCAAGATCCTGTTCCTTCACACTGCAGCCTTCCTTCCTACAGCTATTCTATTTTGCAGGATTTTCTAGAGCTGCTGCCAAAATTTTGACAGCGAAGTGGCTACCATTCAGAACAGCACTCACTGGAACAGGCATGCATTGTACCACAAAAAGTCGTGTTAGTGAATTAATGTTGCATGCCAATTACACAGTAATTCTTGATTCACTTTTCCACACGGAAGTATTAAAGAAGCAGCTGAGTTGTAGTGTTCTGTTTTCAGGACCACAACACAGATGTCGTTCTGAAAACTTGCTTTCATCTTGTATACATTAAAACAGACCACAGACTGACTACTTTCTCTGTAACTGTATTGAGAAGATTAAGGAATCAGCAAATCTAATGGTAACCACAACCATGAAATCAGCTGAAAAACTCTTCGGGCTATCATGGTCAGTGTATTTAACTATACAGACTACGTGGTTAATTGAGTACCTTCAAAGATTATTGATAAGATGCTTAAAATCTTTACAAAAACACTAAAATTATGCCCTCTATGTCATTTAAAGATCATTACAGTAAGGTATTACTAACAAACAAAAAAAAAGCGTTAACAGGTGAGCTTTGGCATTTGCTGGCCAGCAGTTTTTCAGATTAGCAGGAATCTGATGAAGATTTGGGTCTTTTTTAGTTAGATGATCCTCTGCAAGTTCTGAAATTTTCTAGATGGGACAATGGAAGAAAAACTTCTGTGAAGATTTGAGGAAGTTGTCTGTAAAGCTTTGAAGAAGGTAAGGAAACTAATTCTCCTTTCATATGAGCTAAATACCTGCTTAGTGAAAAAACACGTGTGTACAGGGGACTAAAATCAAGGCATCTGTTGCTTTCTGAGACCCAGCTGTTGGGGGTACAGTGACTTACAAAATCCACCATAACTCACGTAATGCGTTCCCATAAAACGACAGTCCGGGCTCTAATAGTTAGAAGTGATTTGGTAGAAGGAACACCCATTTATACTGTGTTACATTTAATTTGATATGTAGAAGAATAACAGCAAATGCTGCTGCTGAATGTACTTTTAATTTGACCTTGCCGTGTGAGCTTTTTTTTTTAATTCAGGTTTTTAGAGAATATGGAACCACGACTTAAAATATATATGATGTATTTAAGTTATAAATAATATCAGAATGCAAATTCAACAGCATTAATTTTGTATTTGCAACATAAAATGCATCACAGATCTGAACAATACACTAATTCATTTTTAGCCACATAGAGCAGTTGTTTCAACAGCAGTTACAAACATTAGACATACAGAAAAAATCATTGTTATGACCAAATTTTAACAGATGGTATATAATTATCAACCTACATATAAAATCTTTTTCCTTACGCAGTATTTTACTCATAGAATTTTTACAGATGCTCATCAGCATTACCTGAGAATGCTGCATACAATAATGAATTTATCTGAAAAATCTAGAAGATGAAAGTACTCGTAGCAAGATGAAACCAGCACTTCATTGTATAGAAAATATTCCAGATTTAGCATCTTAACTGCAAAGGCACCCTTCCACCCTAGTTAAAAAAAAACATATAAAGAAAAATTACAAAAAGATTCTATCCTACCAACTGCAATTTGACTGCAGAATGATTCAAATGGGTCAGGTAGGGGGGTTGTGGGATTGTGGTAGAGTGGTTTTATTTGACTTTTTGGTTTTGTTTGGTTTTGGTTTTTTTAAATAGGCATAAAAAAAACATAGAGGCTACTTCACAATCAGCACAAACATTTAACTTAAATGGCTACTGAAAGATACAATTCCACTTTTTCCTGCACTTCAATTCCTGCATTATGTTGGCTCTACAGTCACATTGCTGTCTAGCGAGTGAAGCAACTTGCCAGACTCTTGATTTGGCAAGTTTGCTTTCAGACAGATCAATGAGATAATCCAACTAACCCTGAGACTTGACAATCACTAGAAGCAATAGGAACAAGGAAATGATGAAGCTAGAATTACAGGGAGGGCAGACTGAGCTTTCCAGAAGCAAAGGCTTAGATCAGCATAAATTTATCAAGAATCATATCTCCAGGGATTGTAATGATTCACTGCACTTTCTACTGCAAGTTTCTCCTCCCTCAGGTCAGCTTTCCACTGTCTCAGTGTGACATGGTTTCATACTAGAAAATATTTTACAGCAATCCTGGCTTGAAGTATTTCCCCCCAACACACACCCCTCTTGTCCACTTATTCCCACCCCCTGGCTCAGCTAAACTTCTTGACCTGTTTCCTGTTACATCCTCAAACAAGTTGAAGGAATAGATCAAATTTAAAGAGTTTCCATGGCACAGTTTCCTTTAAGGC
>NW_020799095.1:103034260-103041147 GCF_003259725.1 Athene cunicularia | reverse complement strand
CGAAATACTTCAAGCCAAATCAGTTCCCTGATCTGGTTCACACTACACTCGCTGGGCAGTACAGGGAGTTACGCTGGAAGAAAGAAGAAGGAAGTATCCCTCAGGAATAGATTAATACCTTAGACTAGTATTACCGAGCAGGCTGTATCTTGAAATTAGGATGTAATACTTCATATTTGCCTGATGGCTCAGTTGGCACAAGTTTAAGTAGGCAGGCTGTTTCCTTTTTGTCTCTCAGTATTTGCAAAATCAAGTTCAATATGCATGAAACTAAAGAAACAATGAGGTATAGAAATTCACATGGAATTCACAAAAACTAATATTCTACTCATATTATGTGTTAGCCTACGTCTTACACAAGAATTTTATCTTCAGTGTATGACTGTGAAATTGAAGAAAGATAAATTTTAAAATGTTGACTTTTACCAGAAAGCTACACTGCAACAGAAGTTACTGGGTAAGCAGTTGTCACACAAAAAGAAGCAGCAAGTAGAGTATGAATCCTAGACAGCGGTCAGTTCAGGACTCTGCAATTCACACTCTACCCTAGAGTACCGAACTTTAATAAATTAGTAACTTTGAACAACATCAATATTAATTGAGATTACGTTTTTATTTAAGAAGTTTGTTTAATTTTAGATTGAGATTTTCAGCATTTTCACTCTTGCTCCTGAACATCGTAAAGAATTTTGCTCAAAAAATACAAAGTCTTTAAGTATTTGCGTTCATGTGTGCTGCATTTAAATGGCTACATTACAGCTACTTTATTATTTTCTGAAGGAAACATTACATATAGTCCCTATGAATAAGAGAATCCCCTTTTCGTATTTTGAATGTGTAATTATCGGTATTTTTATAAGCCAATTTTGTGCACTGAGCTGTTCACTCGATTTCTTTATTTTTTTTCTAAAACATTTGATTTTTTTTTTTTTCCGAAGAACATCAGCACCTAATTTACACGTGCATTTATTTTTTAAAAGTAATTTTATAGCTAAGCACTATAAACAAAATACTATGGAATTATTAAACTTAATAGTGTGGAATTATATGAATTTACTAATTAAAGCAAAGATATCTTTTTCAAATAATTTATAACTTGAAGATGGAAACGTGGGGCCACGAATCAACACCAACTTCTTTACAAAACAACATTTTGATTTGGAGTTGAACTTAAAACTAGATGTACACAAGGCCGCTTAGACCGCAGGTTAAACAGCGTGTTGTTATTTGTGACATTTTTCAGTGATCAAGCAGCCAGGTTACACAACCTGGGGTGGCAGCGCAGGATATTTATTGTTCTGTATCTGAGCGAAGTCCTTGCCTTGCTACTAGCAGGGCTGCCTTTTTTTCCTCTCTCCTTCCTCCCCCCAAACCTCTCTCCTCCCCCCGCCCCCCCCAATGTTTCTAAGTATAGTGACAATCTCATCAGGGTTTACTAGTAGCAGCGCAAGCTCAGTGAAAACCTGGGAAATCTAACTGGAAACACGAGAGAGCGCTTTATTTGGCAGTGCTAAAAAAACCTGGGGACAAATGGCTAAAGCGGCGGTGGAAGTGCAGGCTGCACAATCAATAGGCAGAGAGCCGGATAGAGGCTCCCTCCGCCACCGGATCGACAATCGACAGCTGAGAGACTATTTTTTGCAATGGTTGACTAAATATGGTCAGGGAAGAGAGAGGCACAAGAGAGCCTGTTTGCCTGGGAGTGCATGTTTCAAATGCTTAGCTGCCTATAAAGCCGTAACAGTTTTGCTCGTGCCCTCTAAGTGGGAAATACGGTTAGTGTCTTCTGTAGGGTGCGTGCGGGAGCCCTGACCTCGCTAGCAGACTTGACCTCTGAAGATGGAAAGTAGCTTCAACACAGACCTGCCTACAGTTAAGCCTGGAAACATAACCTCAAGCAAGAAAAGATGCAGTGCAATATCTAAGGAACTAGAAGAAACCAATATTTGCCGGGGGAGGGGGGAGACGATCGCGCTTTTTTTTTGGTGCTTTTTTTTTTTTTTTCTTGGAAGCGACTCCAACTTTCGGGTGCTTGGTTTTGGTTTTTTGTTGGGTTTTTATTTTTCTTTTTGCCTGTGATTATTTTCATCTGACAGTGGGCTAAGTTCACCTTCCCTTGGCTTCCTAGCATCTATCCTTGGAGTCTTAACTCTCAGTCCAGCAGACATAAGGTATAATTTCTATACAACATCATCCATATTTTAGCATTCCAAGAAAGGCAGCAGGTGCCAATTAGGCACCCGTCTTCATGCTTTTTTTTTCCTTTTAAGTTTTATCTATTTAAGGTGGTGAGGTACTGTATGCACCGACATTCGCCCCCCCTTGCCTCCCCCTCCCATGTAATGAAGAGCTGAATCAGCGAATAGAGTGAGAGAGCACTCAGGATGAGATGGCTGCTGCTGATGTGTCTCTAGGTCATTACCTCTCTTCCAACTGCAAATGCTGCATGATACTAAGCTTACAGGTAATAGAACATCAGGAGACCTGCATTATTCTGCACGTTTAAAGGATGCCTATGACTTTCTGCATGTATATCTTATTTACTAGAATGTTTTTTATTGTTATATTAAACCCTCTACTCTAGGAACAGCTTAATATTGAGTGTGTTAAAGTATCAAGCATTTGTAGTGTAAAGAGCAGGTTGAAAGAGAACAACATTAGTCCAAATTTCATAGCAAAAACAAAAACCCAACTTGCTTGGTAGGCATAATTCTTTTTAAAGAAGATAAACTCAAAAATTGCAATGACATTAACCGATTGTTCATTTCGGTGAAATATATTCCTATCTTCCAATGCACAACTAAAAATTACCAACTTTAAAAAGAAAATCTAATAAACAGTGTGGTAGTGCAATGCTGAGTTGTGAAGTAGGTCTAAGCAAAATTTTCAAGGTGCTTTATCTCAGATGTACATGAAAACAACCTACTTAAAAACTAGAATGTGACTGCTGTGATTCTAATGCTGCATTGCTGTTTCTCCTTGTAGTACTGTGCTAGCTACTGCTACACTCTGATTTGCTCTCTATCAGCTGCACTAGGTTTTTGTCATGAGCTGCAGAAATTCTTACTTCCTCTGCTCTCAGCTTTCCTTACAACTATTACATTTACTGATTGCTAAGCTTATGTCAAATTTACCTTCTAATGTTGTAAAGGCAAAGCTTCCTCTTTACTGTAACCCCAATCAAGTCCTGAAATACAAATTAAGCAACTGTAAGCTGTATCTGACAGCCCCTTAGAAGTCAAAACCATACTGTGCATCAAATATTTAACTACTGTTCTAAATCAAGGTGCAGAGTTTGACAAAACAGGGTTAAATCTGGGGTCTGTTTCTTTGAGGTTGGTTTTCTTTTTAGTTGTCAAAAATATTTCAAGTGTGGACAAGATTTTGACTGAAGCAGGTGAGTGCCAAATTTAAAAAATGAGAAAAACTGCTTGTAGAAGTGTTGAATAGGTATTAGCTTTCATATGTGACCTTTGGCCTAACAATCCAAGTCCTGTCACAGCAGTTAGAGGTTGTTTCTTAATTCAGTGTCATCATCTTTACAACAAGCAGGATCAGTAGTGGAAGGTGCTGCTGCTGTTTTGGGTTGTGGTTTGTTTATTTGTTTTTAAAAAACCACTCTGAACTAGAGTGGAAATAAGTATAAACTCTGCAAAGAGTTTGCAGAGCACTGGATGGGATGCAAAAAGCATGGAAGTGGGATTGGGAAGGGTACGAATATAAGTTTATGACTGCCATATTAGATGAGTCTCTACTTCCCTTCAGGACACTAGATGCAAACTGTACACCAGCATGGAAATCTGCTAGAAGACCTGGGAGGAAGCTGAAGTTTTTACAGTGGAATACAACTACGAATTCCAAGACAACACACTGCAAAGCTGCCAGCGATTCAACTCTCCACTCAAACGTGGTTACTCAGAATGAACAGCAAGAGGCTGCAAAAATCTCGAAAAGCACTTCTAATCTTTATACCATCCCAGAACAATGAGCTATAACCGGCTTTAAGCCACTGTGCAGGTAAATTGCATTGCAAAGTTCAGTTAGAATAGTAAGTTTACTTTCTACCATCCATTAATCATAGCATTGTTCTTCCAAAGAATTGTCAGCCTGAGTTTTACCTAATGACAGCAACAGAAATCAGCAAACTACTTTTCAGGCTCATCTGACAGGTAGTCAAGCAACTCTGTGTACCTGCTCAGAGTACATACTTCTTTATGTACCCATATGAACATACAATGCTATGGAATGTAAAGAAGTATGTATTTTTGGCAGGCACCAAACGACCAGTAAGAGGAAACTAAACAGCTGTTGGAAGAAACAGGTTTCCCTCTTGTTTGAATGACATTCATGTGACAAATTAGCTTGCTAAGGGTCAGCTGGTATTGCCAAAATAACTCATACTTGTTAGTAACAATCACAAAACATTTAAGTAAGTGACTACAAAAGTGGGTAGGAAGAATTGTTAACAGCTGATAAGCAGAACATTAGTTGTAAACAAAGAGTTCAAAACAAGGCTGGAAATGAACCCTTGAAATGCACTGATTGAGACTGTGGCAAAATTTATCATTAGTACTCCTCACTTAATAGATTCTAAACTAATCTTAAAAGCCGCATTATCAGAATGTATCTCATTAAAAACAAGCCATTGTTCTATTAATCACAGCCAGTTCTGTGTACTTCAGATAGTAGTATTAAGATTTACGTCTATTATAGAATACTTAATCTACAGGTTGCAACTAAGACACAAGTAGACACAGCTCAGAAATTAAGGCTGTGATTTAAAGAACAGCCAAAATATGAGCATGGTAACTTCTGTAATTCAGCATATGAGACTTAAGTTAGAATTTTCTCCAAATCAGCACTTACTATGCTCACTGAGCTCTTCGATACAAAGTGCCATGTCAGGTTTATGCACAGAAAGTGACAATACAGAGATTTCTAGGCCACAGTTGCTAGTCAGCAGATTAAAGTTATTGACAGATTCCTAAATGAAAACACAAATGACAACTGCAACCTAAAAGGTAAGTTATCTTAAATACTATTTTAAAATAAATTTGGATTTTAAATTAATTCATCTTAAGAAAATTGGCCATGAGAATATGACTTTGTAGCATCCAGAAAATTCTAAGAACTACATAAGAAATAGTTCTGCAACAGTTTCAAGTTCTAAAAGCGGTATTAATTAAAATATCTGGGTGCATACCATCCTTAAGACACTCAACATCAAATTCAGGAACAAAGAAAACTAAGAGGAGAGACCTCCCAGCTCATCACTCCAGCCACTCCTATTTGTGACAGCAGCCTTCTAAAAGCAGTTATTAAATAGAATACATCCATGGTAAGTAGGCACATTTGGCCCAGATTAAAGATTCTAACTGTAGCCCTGTGCTTACAAAAAAATCAAGAAAAATAAAAAATGGCATTGCAAGATTTTTAGACGGAGAATCTTAGTTTTAAATACTCACATAATTCTCAAACAGCTAATACTATATATAGCCTGCTATTTTTATTATCTGAAACTACAGAGCAACATATATACAAGAAGAAACATTATCTTACCAGAACCATTTTCTTAAGTAACATATTAATATTTGGTTTATAGCTATTTCTCTTATAAGCAGATATTTCGGCATGAAGACTACAGTATCTTAACATCTAAATTAAAACCTGGCTTATAGTGGAAAACAAATCAAACTGTAGTAGCTTTTCTAAATGGAGCAATGCTACTGAACTCAATCATGCTCATAGAAGCAATTTAGTATTACCAACAGCTTTACACAGGGGTTAATTGCTATATGTTTACTTCTTTTCCTGAAGAGTTCCTGTCTCACCACCAATTCATTTGGCTTCCACTACATAATGAGACCAACTTTTTAACAGCTTAAATTTATTTTGAAAGGTTTCTGGTAACAATTCATCATGTTGTGTTCCTTCTTGTCTTCTTTGTATAACATTGCAATGCTATTCCAAAACAAAATGACAGTTCAGAATGATACAAAAGTTAAAATTATATATTGACATTGCTTCCTGCTAGTTCATGTTAGCATATCTCTAAGAATACATATCCAGTCACTCTAAAATGTCACATCCATCACTTAGATCAGCTGTTCAATTTTAACCAAGCACACGTTGAACTTTGGGCATCTGCTGACACAGTTGTAACTCAAACATTTCAACTGTGTGACTGACAGGGATAACAGATGCTGACATTATCAAATGCTACACGGCTTTTTTTCCATGGCCGTTTTTTGTCCCGATATGGCCAGTACATGAAACTGTATTGCCATCCAAAAGCGCACTTGAGCAGCTGTATCTGTAAAACAGTTCCTGTATAACTGGTAAAAATAGAAACTAATTTTATAGCCATCTTAATGCTTAAGTCCAAGTGACACACCTGCTATGTTTCTATTAGGATACATGGTGTTGGGAATATATTTACAAAAATCTTCTCACCAGTATCAGACTATGCAACAAACAGATGTAGACTATACTTGACATACTCATTACTAGTGAATGGCTTGAACTAAGGTTGCCCCCTACTTCCCACTGCAGCCAAAGCTCAAAGAGTTCAGCATACAACATAAAACTATGTGAGCATGCACAAATGTAACAAGGACCTTAATTTAGAAGAAATCAGATGCAACCCCAGATAATTCTCTGAAAGCTGTATTTCCTGGGTATTTAATGTTTTTATGTATGCTATCAGGGTAAAAAAAAAAAAAAAAATCTACCCTGCTATATTATATAATCATTCCTAAAAAGTTAATACTAACCAGAGATATAGTAATGGAATTGAAAGCACTTGACATTTATACTTGTGCTAACCAACGACAGCATTAAAGCAGCTGCAAAAGGGAACCTGCCAGAAAATGAATTGGGGGGGGGGG
>NW_020799095.1:102991054-103034210 GCF_003259725.1 Athene cunicularia | reverse complement strand
GGGGTGTGGGGGGTGTGGCAGGGGGAAAAGCAAAACCGCCTTCCCCAGAAGAGTTTAAGAGGCAAGGGAGCTTTACATGAATAGAAATTGTAAGACTACAGTTTCTGGTCACTACTCTAGAATTTCATTAGTGCAGAGAGAAAAAAAGTTAAAACCGCAACTGTAGTTTGATTTGAGATTCATCCAAAAGATCCTCAAGGAAGTACTCAAGGAAGGAACAAACCTGGACACTGTACAGGCCTTCCTGGTATACAGCTTTCTACTTTGCTGTCTCCAAATTAGTGAAGGAATTTAAATTTGCACTGACTAGAAACAAAACGTGTAACACGGAAGAAAGCCACATGTTCTTTGTGAATTGTTCATGTACTTAATGTGTTACTTAATTATAACCTTCCTGCACTCCAATGCTTTGCTAAAGCTGGTAAAATGGAACCAAATCACCTCTTCAATGGATTTGGTCCCCTTCAACCAGCTGTAGCTATGCATTGATCACTACAGGATTTCTTATGGGTTTAAAACTGGACATTAAGTGTGCTCAGAGTAATTTATGCAGTCCTCTCTGCAGTTGAGTTCAATTATTCTAGACAGCTTGAAGATGGAAGGTAACAAGGAGTGTAGCAAATTCTGTATTCCAAAATTTCAAGGTTTCACTTGTAAATAAACAGCTACTGTTTAATGTTCTGTCCACATTCAGTGAAAATCGATCTCTTACAACATTAATAAAGAAGACAGGTAAACAGTGAAATAAACACATGTTCC
This sequence comes from Athene cunicularia, assembly GCF_003259725.1. Taxonomy (NCBI): domain Eukaryota; kingdom Metazoa; phylum Chordata; class Aves; order Strigiformes; family Strigidae; genus Athene; species Athene cunicularia. The sequence continues at coordinate 103,033,451 of NW_020799095.1, read as the reverse complement.
AACCATATAGTGTCTCCTGTATTTTTCCTCAAGTCCGTTGCCCTTTGTAACAGAACTGACCAAAACCCAAACTTGATCAAAAGAAAGCAATCATGAACAGCATTGGCAACAGAAGGAAAGTCTTTCTGGGCACCTCTCTTCCCATGCTGCCCCCCCTCCCCTCTTTTTTTTTTTTTTTTTTTTGTTGTACAAGGGAGGAAACTCCCCTGTATTTGCCATCTTGCACATGCTGGGCATATTATTTACTATTTAAAGATAACAAATTTGTCACTGACCTCAACAGCTACAGGCTAATCTGCTATCTAATTATAGGTCTGCTCACAGAGATTATATTTCTTCTCCAAATCAACTGGAACAAAAGTCTTCTTTCAAAGCATTTTCTGACATAATACTTTAATAAGAGGTTTTAGGAGCATGCTTTTTTTTCACTCAGCTTCAACTAAGCTTCAACCTACACTTACTGTCAGAACTGCAAATATGAAAGCAAAAAAAGAAAAGTAATTGTACAACTCTCTTACCTCACAACTTGTCCCTGAGAACCTCAACAACAATACAAGCACAGAAGTCCCTGAAACACTCCTTAACACTGAGTACAGGTGAGAAATCCCACCTCTCAAATACATGCTTAAAACATGTAAAAATTTAAATGCCAACCAGGTCAAACCATCTGCAAGTCTAAAAACAAGGAAAGATCTACCAATTCAGACAGCCATGGGGAAAAAGTGTAATTCCATTTTAAAACAGTCTCCTATTTGCTAGTTTGAGGACATAAAGACGACTTACTCCTTGCTATTGGACAGCAATATACAAAATCTGCATCTTACCCCAATTATGTTAATTTTTTGATTTAAAGTCCAGCAGAATTTATTGCTGTGAAGAACTAGTCCTATGCATGTGCAAAGTCAGGTCAGCTCTAAAAGCAGCCTCTATTTAAGATGCTGGATGCAGTGTGAATAAAAAGCTCTCTTCACAAGATACAATGCAAAGCTAAAACTAACTGGGGCAACGGATATAAAATACGCCTACACTTCACAGTCATGTCTTCAGCTCAAAAATCTGAAGTCACAGGTATGAGAGTAGATCAAACATAACCAAGAGTTGATAACATGGAAAATAACCAATCTGTACAGTATTTTCAAATTTTACTCTCCTTTTTTCTGTCTGAAAAATCTCATTAACACTGAAAAGGCAAAGTCTGCCAAACTTTGAAGTTCACAGTACTTTGAAAAAGCTCAAAAATAAATGCACTTTTAATACAATCAACTCAGTTAATCATGAAGTGTTCAATATATTAAACACAGTCTTAACTTCCCCACACATAATTTCAAATTTCTTTTTAGCTCTCCCATGCACAAGTTTAAAGCTACCTACAACATAAACTGAGTAACATCCAATCCACATTTCAACTTTACACATCAACATGAAAACCAAAAAGTTCTGTTTCTATACCAATTCACAAGGTGCAAACAGAAGCAAACTATTAAAAGGAAAAATATTCCACTAATAATAGTGAATAATAGGATGCTCTCCAAAACACACTATACCTTAACTTCTGGAAAATACTACCAAACTGTCATGAAAGATTAAGTGCTGAGAAATATCTACTGTATCTGACATAAATAAGATAGATAGCAGTTTATCTAATATTCACATCTTTAAAATAGAATACAAGTATTAATTTTCATATGAAAAATTTATAACTTCCAAATGTTCTCCTCAACACAGTTTGTGTGGGTTTTTTTCTTGAAGATCTATCTCCCTATTGTTAGTAAAGGCCAGAACTGAAGCAAGAAGAATAGGTTTTTCACTGAAAATGAAATTAGTTTCAAACACCTATTTGATCCCAACTATAAAAAAATTCTATAGAAATCTAGTTCACTTTATTGTGGTATCCATGCTCTTAGCACAGGCATTTATTTTATCGGTAACTAGGAAGATGGATGTGGACTTTAACAATGCTTACATACATAGTAAGTATTTTATTTTTATAAATGTAGATACACATACACAGATGCATACACGCTTACATACGTATATGAATATATGTTTAACTTCTATAAAATAACATTTCTGTATATATTTCTGGATTTGACCTTAAGGGGAATTTAGTGCACTATATTCCATATAAGGCACCAACAACTTGAAGCCACAAAAACTCCAGTTTAGGTGCAACAGGGAAACAGATTATGAAAGATAGGTCCTTAAGTAAGGGTTCAAGCATAATATATTATGTACTGCTTGTGACCCACACTAGCTACAAGCTAAAGTTCAGGTGGTTATTTTTAACAGTGTTTTAAATAGCTTGTGCTTAGTGCATTTGACAGATTAGTAATATCCATCATTCTGTATCAGATTAGAAAAATGAAGTGGCAAATACGAATTCTTTGGTTTCATTCAAAAAGAGGTCAGTGGTAGAACTACAGAATCAACAATGAAGTAAGTTTTATTTTCTTTAAGATTTTAGTGATGGTCATTTAACTCCTAAATGAATCAAAATATTTTTTTTTTTTTTGTCCTGGCCAGAAAAATAGTTGAAAATTTTTCAAAATAATTTTATTTGCTTTTATTTTCCTTCTCATTCATTTTTTCCCAGGTTGATGTGTAAAATATCTAATTCTGAGAACAATGAAACTACTACTTCTAAATGAACTAATAAAATGATACAAGATTCTCTCCTTTTACATGCTTCAGAAGCGCTCACAGTTTTAGATGCAAGTGAAAACACATGTATGGGGTCAGGGATCTACACAGGGTTCAAATCACTAATACTAGAAATATTTTCCTGTTCTTCCAGTAAAAGATTTTGTAAAGGAGAGGGGACTTTGGGAAAAATTGCACTATGCCTCACATTCTGCCAGCTGTCAAACTGATCCAGTCTGAAATACAACTTGTATCCCTCCATCAAAGAAAAAACTTGGAGCTTCTAAAGCATTCACCCACAGAAAAATCTTAAGCATCCCAATGAAGAGCTTTTTTTCTCTATACGTTTTTTCCTGCATCTCAACAGCCTGATGAAAGCATTGCACAAAAAAAAACTATCAAAAAACCCAACCCTATTTCAGTAACTGGAAACAGTACTCCTGGCAAATGCTGTTATGTAAATATGGATAATTTGCATGAATTGAATAAGTTACCAAGTCAGACTTCAAAGAATTGTCTCCTGAATGACAAAAACAAGCTCCCTTCACTAGGTCCTCGACAAGTTCTCCTACAGACCTTTTATGAACACTGTAGAAAACTGTAAACATTTATTGTTCCTATCAACACTTCCAATCCATGCTTTTACTTTGTGAAGTGTGCTTCCATTGCATATACATATATAAAAGCTTATGTTTACATTTTAACTATCAGTCTCAATGGCCATATTCTAAAAAACTTACCCAGATTTTATTCCCATATATTAATACATTAATATACAGCCTTATTTATCCAGTTTCTCTCAACTGAAAAGTAGCAAAATTTAGTGAAGTTAAACAAGTTAACACACACATCTCTTCTTTCATGGAAGCTATCCCAAATTCTCCACCACACAATTAACATATTGAAATCTCGCTAGTCTGACAGCTCTGAAGAATACCATTTATCCACAACATAAGCAACCAGCAATGCAGCAAGTTTTCCATCAAGTTCTATCTATGCAATATAGTTTTTGAAAGCTGTCTTAACTGAAAATTGAATGTAGATGTATAGCATGCAGCTAGCACAACGAAAACATACCCTAAAACTAACTTCTTCAGATAAACTGATATATAAAAGCCAAAATAAGAAATTCCTTCTATACATACTTTTAAGAAAACAAAAATTAAATGTTTCTTATACTGACAAATACAATTTAATACATCAATCCTAAAATCACTTTATTACTGCATGGTATCTTTATTATTCACAAATATTTTTTTCTTTAAAACTCAAATCCCTTACCCAATTCCAGTATCTGAGAAGGGAAACGGTTTTACAAATCCTATTTTAAGATCTTACTTAATAATTTACTTATAAAAACATTTTTTGGCAAAATTTTACAGCCACCATATGATATTTCCCAGGGATTTGGAGTTACCTGAATACAGCATTAAACTAAGAGGACTAATAGCATCATTGTAATGAGACCTTCCCAGGTATTAGAAAGATGCACATCTGAGCAACGTCAAAATTTAAGAAGTAACCACATGTAGGCTTAAGGATGTTTTGGAAGAATGCCATAAATTCTACCCTCCCATGTACTTGTTTTCCTTTTACGGTAATAAAATAATCTTTAAAAACAATTTTTTACCTAGGGTTTCCTCTTAGTGCAGCATGGTGAAGAGCATTAAACCCATTGTTGTTGGTGATAGTAACATCTGCTCCAGCTTCTAACAACACAGCAAGGATGTCATCACGCTTTTTACTTATTGCATCATGAAGTGGAGTGTCACCTTCAGAATCCTAAAGTCAGAAACAGCTTACATCAATTTTTACATGTATCTACATTAAAGAAAAAAGATGTTACAATATTACTAGGAAAACTGACTACATAAACACAAAACAGCTCTTCAGACCTAAATGCACTGCTGTAACACAGAGTTCAGAGCAAGTTACTTTCTAATCTTGCTCTGGGTTTTGCAAACCCTCCAGTGGATTATCCCACCCAGGGCTTCAGTCTTCTGTAACTATGCTTCTACCAGAACTCAAGCATGCCTTGCATCCGACTGTACTGAAGGCACTGGTGCAGACATCAACTTCTCTAAGCCTCGTATACAGAGGGAGTTGATGTCTAAGTTACAATTTGTGAGTAATAGAAGGACATCAACAAAAATTAACATGAGGAGACTAGCCAGACAGGGGGAAGACAGGGAATTTTGAGTGATGAAAGCTAAGACTGAACCACCAATTAACCATATAAAAGGCAATACCAAAAAGTGTGAAATAAAAGCATAAGCAAATCAAAATAAAAAGCAGTCCAAGTAATAAACTTAGGCACATCTGTTGTTTTAACTGAAACAGATCATTTTCCATGAAGCCAAGGCTAATGTCATAAACAGTACTAAGCTTTTAAACTTGTTATGGTCAATACCAGATTACATTACACAAGGTACATGAAAATATTTCATAATTGAACAGGCAAAGAATTTATATTTTTAGTTTGACATTTTTCAAATATCCCAAATAAGGGAAAAATACTTTTTATTCCTAGAAGCATTTTGTACATTACTTATTCAAGGACCCAAATGGTTGGACTGAAAAGGAATGCCCTAGACTAACAATGAGAAAACACATCCATTTAAGCTTATTTGCTGCTATATAGGCAAACTCTCTAGATTTATGCTTCCAGTAAAATTCTAACACCATATAAGTCAGGAAGTCTTTTGTCCCTGACACCAACTCAACTGCAAACTAACACAGGAACTGAACATTCTAGCAGTACACTAATATGAAAATGAATCTTTACAGTGAGAATCCAAAACTGCTAATCAAAAAGTGCCAGAACACAGAAACACTTAAACCAGTGTGAACCACTTTGCCAAAACTAAATTATGTAGCTCTTATTTAGTTTAATTGATCATATTTCCTGAATTTACAATTTAGAGACTAACATATGTTTCTGTTTACACAGTAAATTGGCTTGAGTAGCAGAGTGCTGGCCAGTTAAATTCCAGTCATGCCTCAGTCTGACTCTCCTGTGCTCTCATCCACCAAATCAATCACCTACTGACATTTGCACATTGGGGTTCCTCAGCACAAATGCAGGATCTGAAAGTTCATTATCTTCAATGACAATTATATTTTCCAGATGGAGTTTCATGCACCATTCTACTGAATTTTTCAATCCAAAGATACTTCTATAATTTCAAGTCAGACAAATCCATTTTGGCTACCCATGTATCATTATACGATACACAGTCAACCTTTATTGGGCTCAACACATCAGACCCCTTATTATATCTACTGTTGAACAGACACTATACTGGATGAATGTTACCTGGCTAACAGCTCAACCTTGGCGAGATCAACACAGTACCTACAAAGCCAAGTGGAAGCCAATAAAAAAACAATCGCTATATAAAAAAAACAATCGCTATATTGACTAATTTTAAGCTTGTTCTTTTTTTTAGATGGATATACAGCCTGGAAAAAAAAAAAATAAAAAAAAATCACTGATTACTGACACGGCAAAACAAGGAGGTAAATGTGTTACTACTGCATATCTTGATTTGCCAAGGAGATTACAGATTTTATTTTCTGTTGCAAGCCTCTTCAAACTTAGACGTTCTGACTTGTTTTACTAATGCACTGCATGCGACTGCATTCAGCTCATGCAGAATGTGGATGTCTGCTTATTTGATAGCAGGTTTCTACTTTACCTTCTCAACAGGAGGTTGCACTCACATGTCACAACTTCCAACACGTTCATTATAGATAAAACTCCCTGTGAAATTATGGTACTTGAGGTCCTATACATGAGGGCTTTTTTATAATGTTCTACCTTTTATCTAAAAGAGAATCTGGCTAAATAGTTCTAACAATATTAGGTCAATTCTGAAAAATGGTTTCTTTTAACAAAACATTCCACAGTATCACCAAGCAAAAAATGCAAAGCTGTGCCTTACAGAAGGAGCAAACAGCTGAGGATTCAATAGAGGAATTAATTTGGAGAGAAAGTTAAAAATTACAGGTAACTGAAGTCTGAAAATACTCATTAATATTGACTGGCTAGAATAAATCAGGTGCCTATCTAGCTGTCAAGAAAACAAGTAAGATTTAATAGCATTTTTTTACAGCTGATCACATGTTGGTGTAGATGCTGAGACAGATAACCTCACAAGGTCCATTCCTTTCAAATTCTGTTTTCCATTATTCTTCTGTCACCTACACACAGCATCTATATACAGCAAATCATAAGATTCAGTAGCTAAAAAGTGAATCTACATTCATATTTACTTTACCTGGAGACTAGGATGGCAGCCAAAGTCCAGTAAAGTCTTCACAACTTGCAGATGACCTTTGTTGACAGCGATATGAAGTGGAGTCTGCCTGCGTTTGTTGCGAGCATTCAAATCTGCACTGCCTCGGTGCAAAACCTCTATCACAGCACCTTCATCGCCAAAGGCTGCATGATGGACGGCCCTGTCTCCATCTTTGTCCTAAAGTACAAACGTTAATTTGACCCAGGATGTCACACATTTCATTTGCATTTAAAAAAAGATTAAAAACCTGAAAAATTGTGCATATTTGATTTCTTTAAAGAGAAAGAAAAATTAAGACAACTATGGTACTATTCAAATAGCTAATTAGAACAACTGCTTAAACCACAGTAATAGAGGATGAAGAGTCTGTTCATAAATATCTATGACATATTCTATTCTATACCATATATAACTACCGCCCTGAATCTTTGTGTGATGTGTTCATCAGAAATTCAAATAGATTCAAGTGAGTTTTTACCACAAAATAACTACTGTCAAAAAAAAAGCCACAACAAAAAAACCCCGACAAACAAAACACAACTCCCAGAAACCAAAAAAATTACACTCAGTAACTGAGGGTAATGCTTCCTTGTAACCCAGAAAGCATGACAGATTCCAAATCACTCTGTAAGACAAGAGAATTTTCTTGTTTATACAATTAAGCAAGTATTTATTAGGTTTTATTATATGTGTCTTAGTTTTCTGTTAATAAAACTTTTCCAAAGGAAATTTTTGATTGAAATTGAAATTAATTAGAAGTTCTGGTTCTGTGATGATGATTCACAGCATTAAAGTTCTGATTACATTCAATTTGTTTCAATTTCATCCAAACTGAGAGTTAAGGTATGAAAGTCATATTTGTCGGTCTGGATTATTTTAACATCCATAAAAGTGGACTGTACTACATGAAAAATTTTAAAATATTAATCAAATATTTCAACATTAATGACAGTAAACAAATGTCAAAGTAGAATGAAAGGTATATAACAGGGTTTGATGAAACAACAACTTCTGCAAGCTATTTTCTAACTAAATTTTTGTGCACAGGGAAATATTATATGTATTTGTAGGATTTTTTTTTGACAATAGAGAAATACTAAAAACTGTAAGGAGGAAATCATGACTGATCAAGGGTGCACTGGACGTCTCTTGTATAAACTTAGTCTCATCAATTTGCTTCCCCTTCAGCAATGTCTTTCAAAAGCTACTTTTACGTGTAACAATTCTAATATACTTTACATCAATGCAAAAATGAAAAGTTCTTAGAATAAATTGTATTTACATAATTACAAGATAACAATGAGACTATTTACAACATTTAAAAAAAACATGTAAGGATACTTATCTGCTAATTTTCAATATGGACAGTGCAGTAAACAGCAGTTTCAATTGCTTTTAAAAACAGTATCCTTTTATGCCTTCCAAACCAACTCATGCTACAAAATTGTTTTCTAAGAGAGCAGGATGCCTTCTCAGGCTCATCAACACAAACAGTCAAAAGAAGTCAAAGTTTGCCCATTTGGAAGGGGAAAGGATCAGAAAGGGGAACTTCTCCAAATGTCTCATCTGGTTAGAAGGATCATCATGATGTAAAGCTTATCAAGAGCATGACAGTTGTGTTATACTCCTACAACATTTATATTCAGAGAGCACTTTGTTTCACAGGTATGTGGTAATCTGTCTTTTCATATTTGCAGTCTGCAATGTATATGGAAATACTTGCCGATCAAGCCCCATATAATTTATTAAATATTTTACAGTCTTGTCATATTCCAATTTTGAGACACAAACTCCGATTTTATAAAATATTAAGGTATAGAACTCCTGCTTTAATGAGCAGAGGTCCAAGAAAGTGTGCCTTTTTTTTAGCTCGGCATCAAACCAAGTAATCTCAGGAGCTAAATCCTACTGTGTAGTTTCTACACAATGGCATATTAATATACTTAGAAAAAGCTATCAACTAATTAAGCATCTGTACTAAGACATATTTAGATATACATCTAAATATTATAAGCACTATATTTCTATACATGCCAACAATATAAGTCAGTACTGTCAACGTAGTAACCGATACCCATTAATTTCTGCAGACTAGAAGGCTACATATTTTTACCATGTAGTATCTACATCAGGCTTTTTGAGCTCCATCAGTAACAAACTGTCTTCCTACTAAACAGAGGCCCCTTGTACTCTACATTAAGCTGACAGACACATAAGCATAGAGGAGACAACAATATGAGAGCATCCCCAGAATATGTGATCATGAATGTATAGGCTCTGCAGCAGAAACTATAGGTGTAAATATATCCAATTTAACTATAAAGCAAGCAAAGCCAGAATTTTTTATCCATTGCTTCCACGCTATGGACCACAACAGTGAAGTAAACAGACTAATTGTTTTGCTCTCTGCTTAATGGGATGGCTCTGCTGGGTCTTCACATCATTAATTCACAGACAGCTGGCATTTCTTAAAGCCCAGAACATATAATCATTACTCTAATCATATTATATATGATTAATATTATAATAATGAATGCAATTATACAATTGAGTAGGAATATCATCTTCACAAGCAACTCAAAGTAACATGAAAAAGGCTTGAAAAATCAAACAAAATTTAATGCTAGTGTTATGATCCTTCTGAAGCCTGAGCATACATCAACTCCTAACAATTCTACTGCTAGCAGATTACCCTGAAGCTGTTTAAACAGTGTTTCTACTTCCCTAATGCTTCTAACCCTACCTCATACCAGAAAAGAAAGTATTAGTCTACCGCTTAACAGGGCTGCTTTGATGCTGTAGTACAGATGAAAAATAGCTTAGTCTAGTTTAACAGTATATGCTATGTATTGCAGTGAAAGCACTACTTCTAAAATTAAGCTACTTCACAGAAACCAGACCACAGCAAGTACGTACTCCATAAAATCTAAGCCATCTGCACAATTTAGCAGAAAACCGTTATATAAAAGTAATGGTGTATCCATGAATATTTTGGTTCCAAGAACTGCACCACTGCCTCTTTAATGTTTTAATATAACTTCTGTGTACCAAATACAATATAACACTAAATGCCCAAGCATGTAAAGGTATTTTTCTGTTATGTAAAAAACAACTAGGCACACTATTAACTTCTAAGAATTCTATTAGGCTTTAATTTATATTCTTAAAAGAAATTTTGACAGATCCTTCTTGTGCTTCACAGTATGATCAAAGGCTGCAATATCAGTGCATTCTGTGTAAGCACACAGGCACAGAGGCAAAATCTATTCAAAATGCAAATATCACAGTATGCTAATAGATAATTTTCTCACAAACAGTAATTCTAAAAAGCTTAAATTAAATCCTTCCAATTGGGGTGAAGTTAAAAAAAAAAAACACAAACCCTGAAAAACTGGAAGCAGAGTTGGCAGTTCCTACTCAAAGATAGTGTTACTACTTCCTGCTCAAACTTGCTTTAGTTAAGAATGGAAAACTTTCTCCTAACTGAACACTGTATGTAAGAAGCATGTCAAGTATCTAAAGTTGGAGATGCAGAATCCAGCAACATCTTTTTATCTGAATGCCAGAGGCAGTGTGCTAGCATACTGCATTCTACTGTTGAAATGAAATAAAGGAAATTAAGAATGTGCTTCATCCACCACAATCACACACTAGCTTCCATAGCTCTATTATATCACACACTAGCTTCCATAGCTCTATATTACCATTATATTTCACTTAATCAGAGGTGCTAAACAATTAGATAATGACCGTTTGTAATACTGTTAGTAGGAGGCTAATTTGGGAACATAATCACAGTAAGAGAAGCAGTTTTTCACTAACTGACATTTGAGAAGGCAACTCCAATAGAAATGTGATTTCCATATGTAGCAAAGTTTAAAACTTAGGAGACACAAAGTGTATTTTGAAATATTTAGGTTACCTCTGCTTCCACATCCACATTCTGTTTCAGAAGCAACTTCAAGATGTCGACATGGCCATTCTGACTAGCAGCTTGCATAGCTGTGTGTCCAGCACACTGTCCATTCACCTGGAAGCACATCAACACTGAGTTAAATTACAAGATACACACACACCTATGAGACACCGTAGCAGTACACAGTCAAGTGTGTTAGAAAACTTAAAGCAACAGCATGGCATATGAATGTATCAAATGAACAATTTTTAGACAGCTGTCTTTCTAGCACATACAGATCATGTCCTAGGTCTTCTCTATTTCATTTGTATAGCATTAGGTAGACTGAAGGAAAGAAGCAAGAAATGCATTTATTTCAACCATTAAGACCTTAAACAGTAGTTGGATTAAAAACTTTCATCTTTGGGCTACTGTAAAGGCAAGATTTTGAGAACAAGGTCTCAGAGTTATCAGTCCTCTACAGTACATTTAACTTCATTTTCTAATTTATGGCAACAGCCAGTCTGAACAAAGAATCATGTACTGTGTAATCCTGAGCTACAAATCAATCCTTACAACTGAAGTTTATCTGCAAGAATTACTACTGCTGTTGTGAGAAAAATCATCTGATTTTATTTTTAAAACATGTTCCCTGAATGAAGTCCTATAATTCTTAAACATTTTCTTTTAGACTTTTCTGTACTAGGTGATTAGGCAAGTTAGTAAAAAGAATCTGACAGATTAAATGATATACCTTGTGAGTTAAAAAACCCAAAGCCCACAACAACAGCAGCAAAAAAATCCCCTAAATCTATGCTCCTTCCCTCTATTCCCTTCAAAACAAAGGAAGTTGAAGACCCTTACTAATTGGGACTGTTATGTTCTTTGCCCTGACTCAGGCAGAGAGAGGATGGAAGGTATTTTAATTCATGGCAGTCAACAGAACACAAAATCTGTCCAGCGAAAAAGGGTGCAAAGCACTATATTCACACTCCCCTAACACATTTCATAGGACAACAAATGGGAGAAGAGACACTGGAATGAGCAATACTACTTCTATACAGATACTGACTGGAGTATCTAGAACAGTTTTACTTCCTTTAATATTTCAGGTCCCCAGAACAGGTCCTCCCAAAAGAGAACACTCACATCTACATCTGGTCTCTTCAGCAAGTCTTCCACTTTAGCAACATCTCCATTGGCAGCAGCTTTAACCAATTCCTCATTGAGATCTCCAGATTCTTGGGTTTCAAATAATTTCTTCAATAGCTGGGACAATCTCTCTGCAATTATTAAACAAAGAACAATTAAGATTACAATTCTAATTACACAATAACAGAAAAATAACAGCTAAATTTGTCACGTTCCTAAAGGCATGTACAACATAATACACAAACCACCATAAAATGCAGCTGCAGGTTATTATTCAGTTCTGAGTAAGCGCTGCACTCCAGTACCTGTTAGACAGTTGAGACTGTCACATCAGATGCTTCAAACCAAAGCTGACTGAACCACAGATACCTTGGCTACCACAAAATACAGAAGGGTGGGGACGAGGTAAAAACATGAATTTACATATTGATATAACAGGCTTTTTATTACATTATTTATTATATCCTGCCCCCTGTGATTTGAAACACTAGGTTGTATTACTCTTCTAGCTGGTTTTATGACCACTGTGACTTAGTCTTTATTGCAGAAAAATTACTGTATCTACATCTCTACGGGAAAAAGTCTAGAAAGCTACATAGAAAGGTTTCTTGGTATTAAAGCAAGTATATGAATAGGAAAAAACAACTAGCTATGACCAAAACAAGGAAAACATTCTAGTTTAATTGATATGTGAAACAGCCAACAACATAAAACACATGGGACAGTCTTTCTACCTCATTATATGAATGAGAGCAGGTTCAACAGAACTGAATGTGATTACATAAGACAGAAAATTACAGATCTCACTGTAATTAGTCAAAAGATGTCTGACAATTTTAAGACAGAAATTTTAAGGAAAGAATATTATCCTGACTAACTGCTTGCAACAGATCCCTTGCTTATGCTTGCTATCCCACACCACCTATCAAACAAGGAGTCTGCTTGCTATAACCAGTGACACTCTCTTCATGCCTTAGTCCCTATTCCAATCTAATGTTCCTTCCAATCATTTAAATTTTAAAGGTCCTTAGAGCAGACCTCTGAAGACATACCTGCACTGTGGCCAAACAGAAACCCACATTCAATTTGGAGTTTTTGCACCTTATCAAGATAACAAATCACCAACATTTCCATGCCGACCTCCAACCTTTTTCTTTTGTCTTTTTCAATGGTCTAATATCAATTAGCCAAAATGACAAGACTAACCTTGCACACAAACTATGCCCTTATTAACACTGTTTTAACACAAATACTTGCCATACATATATTACTGGTTATTTTTCAAACTTACCACCAGATGCATTACTTATAGCTGATCCTGCTGATGCCACCTTCGAGACAGCTGCTGGATTATATGTCCAAGATGTCCCACAAACCTCTACCTTTAAGTCGCTGTCTGAATAGATCTGCTGGACCCGACCAACTTTACCTAAAGTCTGCATTAAAGAAAATGTCAAATGCAAATAATACTAAAAATATGTAGAAATATGAATGGTTTATACTGTCAAAAAAATTATGAAATCCATTGTTTAATAGCGGAGTCACTAATACCTTTAGCTAAGTTTCATCAGGCTAAGCAGACTACACCTGAGCAAGTGTTACACTGCATCTGATGAAATACACCTTCTCTAACTTAGAAGAAAATCACTTTGACTCCCGCAACCTCCAAGTATTATTATCAATCATAACTAGAAAAATTATACAAGTTTTATATGTTTGGATTCATAAAATGATAACTACTCACTGGAAGCATTGCTTCAGCCCACTCTCCATGACCTCTCTGAAGAAGCTTGATCCGCTCTAAGTCATAACATACTTGAACAAGGTCACCCACTTGAAATTGAGAGGTACCTCCTTCTGCACCTTGAGCAGCATCTCCACTTCGGACAACGTTGGCTTTAGTGAGAACAGCTGGATTAAACGTCCACCTAGACGAATCATTTAAAGTAGGTTTAAACATGCAAAGTGAAATAGATGTTTAAAAATTATCTGTTGGACAAGATTCTGCTTGTATGCCTACAAACTTTCTGCAGTTGGATAATATCGTGTATTTGTTGTTAACCATTTTTTGTCCATAAACTTGTCTGTGGCTCATTAGTTGAATATTTCCAGGGTAATCTTCAGAGATGTACATTTGTAAAAGCAATGAAGAAATGCCCTGCCTAAGGGGAACCAAGATGACAGCAGTATAATAGTCCTGAAAGCAGCTATACAGTTCATTTATTTTTCCAGAAAGAGAAGGTGATGACTCTGGTTGAAAAAGGGGAAGATCCAAACTCTCTCACAACGGACTAGTCTCTCAGGCAACAACATGGGAAGAACACAGAATTTTGCCTCCTCCCCCATAAATCAAAAGCTGCAACATTCAGTTATAAAAATACTCTTCAATGAAATGGACATCCTAAATACACCTCAATTTTTGACCAAACGATCCTAATTTGTACTATAAATTTTACTGGTTTAGAGGCATTTAACTGGTTTTATGCTGAGTTATATTCTAATATATATAAAATTGTGATCTCTCCTTTATGTGCCATTTGGTCTGGGGTCAACTTTCATTCAGCTATCTGATCTAGTTCAGAAGCATCAGATAATCTCTGTAACGGGCAAAGTCAGGGAGGAAACCATGAGACAGAGAAGCTCCTCTCACTGGCTTTGCAGCTACGACTGTCAGAAGAAAATCCACTTGCTTCCCTTCAGCTTGTGTCAGCTGGGAAGACAGCTTTGTTTTGTATTACTTCACAATATTAACAAACAATATCTTGAGGGAAAGCCTGAATGAATAATGCACTGTTAATCCTTTCTGGACAAAGTGAGCAGGTCCATCTCCAAATATAAAACTGAAATTATATTCCATTCATCAGCTGTTTTTTAAAGGTAAACCAAATACTTGAGAGCAAGACAACACAAAACCATGTGGACATATCAGCTCAGATCCAGCTGTAGAGCTGGATTTGAATCCTGTTAGCATGGATGCAACTCAAACTTCAAATCTAAACTACTTTCAGGGAGTGTTTTTTGGTAACAGCTTCCCCAACACTTCTCATTCTTGGTCCCTATTTACATAAACTAACCTTCCTTTGAATAATAACAATACAGATCTAGATCTTGACAATTTCACTCTATATTAGACAAGATCCCCTACATAAAAAGTTTGTCACCTGTTCTCTTAACCCATTTTCCCGAAAACTTGCAATGTATTGCTACTACCATTCTTCTTGGAAACATGGGATGCTTTATAATTAAAAAAGAAACTACTGCTTAAAACATTACATGCTGGAAATGATAGCCCACATCATTACTTATTTTGGACTCACATTTTTACCAAATGAGAGAAGCAACAAACATCCTTTTCCCACTAAATTATCTTTAAAGGTAAGTCCTCATTACACATTATAGAAGGAATAAAAAAATTCTCAAGGAAATCTTTGTAGACACAAAAGGAGAACAGAATGTTTCAGGCACCAAGTGGTCACAAATGCTGACAGGAAAGGAGGTTTGTGAGAATCAACGACAGAGGCTATATAACAAACCTGTTGCCACTTGGATACTGTACTACAATGTCATGATCCTCATCAATGCCACAAACTGTTCCAGTTGTTGTTAAAGTTTCAAACATGCCATCAGTCCAACCTCCATGACCATGCTGCAAAGACTGTACAATTTCCAAATCAAGGTCAATGTTCACAAGGTCACCTATTTGCAGCCCACCAGGGTTTCTGTTACCATTTTGCTCACCTGAAATGGAATAAGAAAATGTTTACATGACTACACTAATTTTCCATGCAATTTAAAGAGCAGAAGTTAATTTCTGAGACTTAATGTCTCTGCAACTGTAGTGGCCAATAGCAAAAGGGACTGAATAGGTAAAAAAGAATACTGAACCTCTGGCTATGCAACTGGGTGTTTCTTGTTGAGTTTTCAAGGCAAATAACAATGACACTGCTAAATGCTAAATACCTGTGACAAGCTCCACTGTGGGCTCTAACTGGGATGGTAACAGCTATCATATGGTGTTAAGACATCCAGATACATAAATGCTCTGATAATTTTAAGAGTCATACACAAAGTGCCATCTATCCACTGACAGGCTGAAAGATAAGCAGAAGTCCTGCAGAAAGAGGTTTTGAATTAGGTCAGTCCTTGAATGTAGACAAAGCACTGGCAAAGGAAAATGACCAACAATGAAAATCTTTAATCTTCTGAGTGGGGAGATGACTACAGACAAAAAATTAACCTGCAAATTTAAAATTAGAACTTTCTACCTGGACAATGCCTGATTTCAAAAGATGTGTCATAGCAAAAATGCATTAGCTGGAGGGAAATGGCATACATGTGTTAACTGATGAGAGAAAACACTTGTGGACCTCCTCACTGCCAGAACTAGAGAATGGTATCTGGTGCCATCCATCCACAGAACAGTACAACTGCAGAAGTCAAGCAGATTGAGGTCCATAGCCAACATCGGTGGCAAAAGACAGGGTGTGCAGAGTTCCTTTAGTAACGTTGCTGTCTCTAAGGCAGGGGGGGAGTGGTTTTCTTCTTCCAAGCAAGAGGTAATAATGAAGAAAGGGTCCTTGCACTCTATTAATAAGTACAAACAGCCTGCCACAGAGACAAAACACGTTATTTGGAGAGAGACTGATTCCAGAGCCTGAAATCCACACCAGATGTTGGCAGCA
Source organism: Athene cunicularia (assembly GCF_003259725.1). NCBI lineage: Eukaryota > Metazoa > Chordata > Aves > Strigiformes > Strigidae > Athene > Athene cunicularia. The sequence continues at coordinate 103,016,781 of NW_020799095.1, read as the reverse complement.
CTAGCTGCAGCACTAAAATTCTCTAGAGGACAGAATGCGAAGAAAAGAATCTGATGCTACTGAAGAAACAACTGCTGAGAAAGGAGACACAGCCATGAATAAGTCAATGGACTTTGACTTCTCTGACCACCCAATGACTTCTTTCTGTCCCAGTCTTAGTTTAAAGGACCTACAGATGGAACAGTACTTTCAGTCTGCACCCTCCACCTTCACAGCAAAACACACACAACATGGGAAACAGACACTTCTGCAGAGGACAAAGTCAAAGATTAATTCTTCAGAAAAGCTACTGATATGGAATTCACTAGATAGAAGACTTAGACAGCAAACATCCCAGAGACAGCCCTGATGAGACAGGGAACTCTAAGGAAGATATAAAAACGAGCAAAGAATTATAGAAGCGTTAGTTGGAGAAAAGGATCTCTAGGGGTCACCCGGTGTGATATCCCACAAAAAGCTGGACTAACTACCAGCTAAGGTCAGTTGTTTTGCTTGAGTGCTGAAAGCACTCAAGGACTGAGGTTCCACCACCTCTTCAAGTGACTTTTTCCAGTGTTGCAATTAGAGCTGTAGGTGTAACAGAGAACTACTTCAATATCTGATTTGAACCTCTCAAGTCACTTAAGGTAGCCTTAAGGCCACTATCATTTGCTTTTATGCCATTTGCCACTACTGAAATTTTGGTGGCATTATTTTCAGTCACCATTCAAGTGACTGTAGGTGGCTAGTCAGTTACCTCTTAACCTCCTTCTTACCAGACTAAACAAGCTCAGCTCCTCCTCCTTGCAAATCATGTCCTCTCAGTCTCTTAACCACTCTAGCAGGCCACCATCAGACCCTCTACATTTTCTCAAAACTGGGAGGGAAGAGGAGATGAACAAATAATGACACAAGCAGGACATAAAATTCTAGACACAGCTCCATCACCACTGAGAAGAGTGGGATAATACCTTTTCCCGCTCTGTTGCCCACCACCCTCCTAATATAGCCCACTATGAATTTTGCCTTATTCGCAAGACAGCACGCTGCTGTCTCAGTCAATTTGGTATTCAGTGCAGCACCCAGGTCTTCCTCAGCAAGGCTCCTCACTCAAGAACTCACAATTCCCAGTCTGGGAATTCCTGCTACATAGGCTTATTTCAAGCAGAGTGCAAAACTGCACTTCTAATTGAACTCCGTGAGTTCTCCATTCACCAAATTCTTCACTTCCTTGAGGCTCTTCTGAATGAAGCTTTCAACCACAACCCTCTGCCAACTTGCAATCACCTGCAAATTGTCTGGGATTGTATTCTGCCTCATCAAGGTCACTAAGGTGGCATTGAACAAAATCAGTCCCAGTATTCTGCCTCAACTACATACTACCCTATATTGGGACCCTGCTGGAGTATTATTCACACTCTACTTCAAATATCACCAAGCTTCAAAATTAACCTTCAAGTTTTTAATGCAAGAATACATCTAAATTCACAGCATGAACATATCTGTGAACTATGTTCAGAAGACAAATAAAAGGGACAGATGTTCTAACAAAGAGTAAGACTGAGAAGGTGGAGCATAATACGGCAAAAAAGATTAAATGAGTTCATTGTCATCCATTAAGAGCAACTTAATACATTGGAAGGGGAAGAAGTTAAAGAATAGTCTCCTACTGTCTTTAGTGATTAATATTCATGCATCACCCTAAAAATAAGCACCATGCAGAAAACAAACTGTACATTTAAAGCAAGACCCAAAATGAATAAAGGGCATGCATAAGTACCTAAGTTTACCTCTGTAACAGCCAGTAAGACCCCATTACTACTTTTTAACTTTTATTCATGTCAGACTAAAATGACAAAATTAATTTTAAGTACAGAAGCGAGATACAAAGGTCAGAGTGCCTTGGCCTTTTATACAATTCATCTACTTGACAGTCAATTGCTAAGTAACTTCTTGGACAACTTTTTTTTTTTCCCTGAACAAAACAGTTACTGTTTTCACATTTTCACCAGTGCTGTGAATAAAAGAACAGTACTTGTGGGTCATACTTCAAGTACTTGTGCAAGGAATTAGATTAAGACTAGTAAACAGAGAATTCTCATTACTTTAGAAAAGCCAGTATTATCAGCTGAGCTTTTTCTGCATTAAAGTATAGTAAGAAACCCAAGAATAAAAGCAAAATTTTCTGTAGTGCCCAGTTTTATTACCAGGTGTTTTACCAGGTAAATACACATTATTAAGAAATTTGTGCCCCATAATCTATAAACTTTATCTCAACTTGCCCATATTTCAACAACTAAAACACCTGGCAATTATTTTTCATATTCTGCACATGTCTACAGCCCAGCTAAGACACTAGAAGAGTAAGTCAGTGCAGTAGCTGATATAGAAAACGTCAACCAAGATTACACAACATATACTAGTATTAGTATAACAGGTTAAATTATATGTTTGAGTAAGTCCTGTTTATGGCCAGGTACATCCTACTTCACTGAATATCTCTGAATATTTACAACAGTCTAATATGAATGCACATTTGTGTTTGACTCTTTAGAAGTACAGCGCACAAGACATGTGACTCAATTTATTACTTAGTCAACACTTCAGAGCTCTGTTGCCATTTACTTGGCACACTGACACCAAATACATTTAGATAAGTGTTACAATTTATCATTAAAGCATAGAAATGCTACCATTTACATTTCACTAATAAGGACAGTCCTTTTATATGACATTTAAGAAGGAAAGAGAAATCCAGACTAAGTGCAATTTACATGCATCAAGATAATTTTACTTTATCTCCAACTCACCTAACACAGGACAATGGTCTCTGTAGAAAGAGCCTCCTTTTGCGTCTTGGACACATTTCAGGTCAGACTATGGAGAGAGATTGAGACAACTTTAGCCCTCACTGAGGCTCCAGTTTAACATAAGTCAGTGAAACTAGAACTGAAATACACTTAACTAAGAAAGGCTGAAAATTATCTATACAAAAATCATGCCACATTAATTCATTACTTGATGCATATAATCTCAAACACTTTCCCATCTAATCAGCCCTGACATTCTGAACTTTTTAATGACCTTTACCAATATAAAAGGCTATAAAGGATGAGACATTTTTAACTCGGAGAAAGGTATTCAAACAACACAAAGCTCCTTTCCTTTGCTCTATAAAGTTATCTTTCCTTTTTTAAAAAAAAGTCTGTGCACACACGCAAAGAAACAAACAAAACAGAATCTGCAGACAGTGCTCAAGACCACAACCTTCCTGTACTGATTATTTAATGCCTATCAGTGTTCCCTCTTCTCAACCCTTTTTGACAGATACGTTTAACTTGGAGAAGAAAACCTAGGACCCAATTAATTTCCAATTAAGAATACACAGAACACAAGGATATTACTTAAAAAAAAACCCAAAACAAATCAACACTATGCTGAGCTAAACATTACATTTCTGAAAAGTTCTAAAGCTTATCCTCCAGAAAGACTGTTTCATATTATCTGAAAAACATAAGTTTCAAGTGTAATAACTCCTATTCATAAAGCCAGTGGAGTTCCTGTAATTCTCCTTCCTTCTATTTTTTTTTCCCCCCTGTGTAACCCTTAAAGCCAAATGGCTACCATCTGCATTTGTTCCTTATGGAACAATTCTCATGAAACAAAGGATATTTTGTGCACATGATGAGTTGGGAAAGAGATAGGCAACTGTTTGCAAAATGTGTCAGAATATTCTATCCAATGGGGGAGGAAAGAGAGGACAGGTGGTGGTTATGATACAATCAACCAGAACTAAACAATGCTTAACAATTATTTTTCCCACACCTGAAGTTTATTGACAGTTTGCACTCCTACAAAAGGATTAAAATAAAAACTCAAGTCTTCCAAATCATCAAGACACTGATGAACACAATACTACCCCCAGTGACCTGTAACCACTAAGCAGCCAGAAACAATATAAAATTCATCAAACATCCCAAGCTATAAAGAATGTACTGCCACTTTTTGCAAAAGTGAAGAAAAAGTCAGATGAAAATAATGATATTTAGCCGCTCTTTAAATCCTGCAAGAAATCAGAGGAAGATTTTGCTCAGCCCAGCAGCAGCAGGCCTGCCACAAAATGCTGCTACCCAGTGGGCAGGTGCTGGGTTTAACTCAGCCAGAGACAAAGGGGCTGTGCTGACCATCCCAGATGGCAAACTCATTAACTTCCCTAGACCAACAGAGATTTAACGTGCCCGGGAGCACTTGGTCTCACTCGCTGAATACAGACTCTTCGTGCCATGCAACAACCAGCTGTCTGTGAAGGAGTCAAGAAGGGGTATACATGCAAGAGCTGTTTTCACATTCTTCAGAGCATTAAGAAGAGTGCAAGAGCATCCTAAACAGTCGTCACCCCAGGCAAGCAAGCAAAATCGGAGCGAAAGATTGCTTGTGTTACAGCAGGTGTTGATGTACAGAGCAGACTGATGGCTAAAAGCTAGCAGAATAAATAAAATACTTAGTAAAAAGCTAATTACTATCTCTCAGCAGAAATTATTAGGAAGCAGGTTAAGACACCCTAAATTTTACAGAAAACAAACCAACCCAGAAACCTACAAATCTGCACTGTCTTTTTACCCTGCCTGTACTGTGCCCCATGCATAGTCTATTTCTGGAATATAATGATACACTTGGTTGTAAAACTAAGTAGTAGTTTGATGCTTAACCTCAGCTTCACATCTGCCTTCCTTTCACTTACATGATGAAATCAATGTTCGATCGTTAAGGAATTAAAAAGTCTGATCTAAGTATCACAGAGAAGCAAGGCAACATGTTTACTTTTTTTGCATAAGCCTTCACCAAAAAACTGACAACTCAAACCACACAGAAACATGAGGCACTGACAGAGATTAAGGCAAAGAGTTATATACAGATATACAGCAGAGTTCCTTCAGCAACTCTGCAAACAGCACTGCTAATAAAAGTAACATCAACATGATAAAGGCCCACAAATGTCTTAAAAACGTTAACCAACCCAAAAACAGATCTTGGAGTTTTAAGAGAGGAAACTGTACTTGATTGTACTTTGGTACCACAAAAGCTCGGTAGGCAACTAGTAATTGTACTTCCAGCACTCAGCTACTGTATTTATCAGAAAATGAAAACAAGCTTTCTTCTGCCCAAGTAGTTTAAGTAAAAAATGAGAGGTGGTGTTAAGGTCCTGGCTGTCCTCCTCTGGGGACTGTGTGGCAAGGGGCCCCCCTAGTGAGGATGGAGCACAAACACAGCTGAAGACCGGCCACGCCAGGCTGCCAGCACATTGCTGTTGCCAACTCTCATGCTCACTCAGCCAGCTCTGCTGTACTGCACTTTGGAGAATCCCACTGGGATTTTTACAAGTTATACAAGTCTCCCTGAGTCTTGTAAATGGATTGAAATAGCAGATCATTTGGAGACAAGATGTACAAGTGCAAAAGGAAATGTACAAAAACACAAGGGATGTTAAAATGAAAGTTTTAGACGCATGACACCATGTACAGAAGCAGTAGTAGCAGCTGTGAGACTGGCTAAATCCATGGTGGAGATAAATGTGTAATTTATATACTAAAACTTGCAGTGTTATACACATATAAACGTGCAGTTTTATACACTGATTTGATGGAGAAATCATTCAATGAACCCTGAATAGTATTCTTTCAAGAAAAACAAGCTATAGACTTTGTGGAATTTGTGTATAGTTAGAGAAGAGATGGAAGCCCCTGTTAAGCAGGAAAGCATTATAATAAAAACTCAAGGAACAGCATGAGCACAAAACATTGCACAGCAGGATTTTCAGATCAGTAGTAACTAGCTGTTGCACAGGACTGGTGGGTAATAATGTTTTTTTTGCCTACGGTGGAGAACTTTGGTCTTCTAGCATCTACCTTTTGACTTGCTGAAAGTCTTTGCATTCCAGCTGTATGTGACTGGATTACATAAAGATCATGATCTGCTCAGCCAAGTGAGAAATATCGAAAACATGACAGTTTACTTTGACTTGCCATCCAATTATACCATTGAAAAAAACAGCAGCAATTTCATCATCATAAAAGCTTCAGCGAATAAAAAAAAATGTACAGCAATGTCAGCAGTGTTGGCAGATGGTGTAAAAGCACCATCAGCCCTGACCTTCAAGGGTGAAACAATGCTGAATGAGCAGCTGCCTACTAGAATAACTATTCATAGAATCACAAGATGGTTTGGGTTGGAAGGGACCTTAAAGATCATCTAGTTCCAACCCCCCCCGCCATCGGCAGGGACACCTTCCACCAAACCAGGTTGCTCAAAGCCCCGTCCAACCTGGCCTTGAACACTTCCAGGGAGGGGGCAGCCACAGCTTCTCTGGGCAACCTGTTCCAGTGTCTCACCACCCTCAAAGTGAATAATTTTTTCCTTATATCTAATCTAAATCTACACTCTTTCAGTTTAAAGCCATTAGCCCTTGTCCTATCACTACATGCCCTTGAAAAAGTTTTAAAGTTATTCTAATCAATATGGAATGCCATCCATCAAAACCAGGGAGGGGAGTCTACAAACTTGATAAGAAAACTAAATGTGATGCTAAGAAAAAGAAGAATGTTTGATCCAGATGCACTGAAATAGCATCTAACAGCAGCAGCAAACACGAGGAGAGAAATGAATACTGATCTTACAGATATACCAGCAGGAATGGTGCCACAGCTGCAGGCATATGAGGTAGCAATGAATACAACTATTAAAGGTCATTTTAAGTCTTTAAACTCACAACAGCTTTTGGCAAGAAAGTAAGACTTTACAGGGCAAAGGGGGAAAGCCCACTGCATGCTGCTTTGTCACCTGCAGAAGATATCGAGTGGATAAAACCATAAGTTTTAACTAAAGGTTTATAAGAAACGCTCTATTTCAAATTTAATGAATTTTCAGTTTCAAGAAGCTGAGAAAAGTGAAGGCAATAAAAGGAGAAAGTAGAAGATGGTAGAGAAGGTGTCTGAAATGACAAAGAGGTGTGAGGTATAAAAACAATAGCAACAGCTTCTTACAGAAGAAATCAGAGAGCTTATACAAATCCTGAGTGGTTTATCACCTATCAATTATAGGCACTTATAAAAACTTCCCATGTGTAACACTTTTTTTTTTTTAAGAAGGATCATTTTAAAGTCCTCCTTGTGGGTTAATACTGTAAATAACAAAATTGGAAAAGGATCAGTAAGTACATTTCTGCTTAACGGAAATATGTTTCTAAGCAACTCAGTTACAGAGAGGTGAAAAACTTGGCTTGGTTGAGACTACAAGAGAAATGTAGAGAAATGAGACTACGTAAACAAGAAGTGAAAGAAAGTCTGCTGACAAATGCAAATAAAAGCACAAGGTATACATAAGTATCTCCTTCCTCTCTGGATTCCAAAACAAGTAACCACCTAACTTTGGCTACATTATAAGCAATGTAATAAAAACCACCTGCTGCATGTGTAAAGGTGGCCAAAATTCATGTTTCTGTATTTTAAATCAGTTTTGAACAGCACCTAGAAGCAACAGAAGGACACTAAACTATCAAAATAATGAAAAGTTCTTGTTGCTTCTTTCTAAACTCCTCATTTTGAATGTACTGGGGATAAAAGATTAGAGAGCTGAAGATTTTACTTACCTATCTGACAGTTGTAACTGCAGCAGAAGGCATATTTCTATATATTTTATAACACTCACCTGCAGTGCACCTAGTATGCTGAGACATCTACCTTGTTTGTTTGTGGGTTTTTTTTTTAAAAAAAAAGGTGTTAATAAGTCATTCTTAAAATCTTCTACAGTAATTTCATGGATTATGTTTAGGGGTAACCCAGATAAATGTTGATAAACAGACATTAGGTATTAATCAGGATAAGAAAGTTTAAAGTAACGTCAAAAACACAAGGGCAAGGAATCTTCTCAATTTCCTTTATGCACTCAACTATTCAGAATTTGTGGACTAAAGTACACAAACACAGATGGCTTACAGATTACTGTGACAATGATGGATGATAACTACAGTTACTTCTTTCAGAGGCTACACAGATGAAAGCAAGATCCTCCATAATGAAAAACAAAAAAAGGAGGTTAATCACAACAAAAAAGGCAAGCAGTACAGAGCAGAGACATTTAGTAGCACAAACAGATTCCTAAATAATGAAATTGATTTAGGGCATTCCAGCTGATGGAACTATTTTCTTAAGTTTTCATAATAATAGAATGATTTTGCTAAGTAGTGAAATATAACACTTATTGAAAACCAATGGCAGTTACCAGCTTTACATCCTCAGCTGTGTGATATGAAGAAATAAAAACCAGAAACAAGTCCAAAAAGCTACATCACAATATTCTCATTAACTCTCTAATTTCACATCGGGTATCTTTTTATCACAAAAGGCTATGTTCACATATTTTTACAGCAGGTAATGTGGTTATAACAGCTCTGGCTCTAGAATCAGAATACATATAGATATGAAATACAGTGTCAATAACCCTATTAGCCAACAGTACTTTAGTCCTACTATGGATCTAGCAAACATTATTCAACCTAACAGAATCATAAAAAAATATTTCAGTTTGGGAATTTGTGGCCTGTGGCAGCAGAAACTCCCAGATTTAAATGCCAGGCTTCACAAGGAAAGGCACGATGCACCTCTATCAACCACTTCATATGTAAACACAGCAACAGCAAACTCAAATAAAAACCCTAAGGTTCTAAGCACAAATAAATGCAAGCTTTCAGCCAGCACCTGCTGTCCCACCAGCCAATCCTCATCTCTCCCAAAGAAAAGCTGCCAGGCCAGATAGATTAATTTTGAGGACCAGATGCAGCCTGTCAGCTATCAAACAAGCAACCCTGACTTACAATAATAAGCTGTTTCTTTAATCAGCTCCATTTGCATCTGAGTCAAGTGTTACCCATTTGCAAGCAGGGGTCTCTTCCCAGCTGTATTTACATGGGCACACACTCTCCAGTATTGTTGATTCCACATTCTCTGGACATTCTTAACCAATTTTCAAGTCCCAGAACACGTTTGCTCCAACTTTATATGAACTTTCTGACAGTCTATTAGTCAGTGTTACATAACAGCACATAAATAGTAGTAAATAATCCTAATGAACTGTACACTTAGAAAGTAATTAATCAGTTATAAAATTTAGCATTACATTCAAATGATTGTCACAGATATCCAAGAATCCATTATGTCTGAAGTGAAAGTTGCAGTTGATAAAAGTATCTGACAAAGATAAAATTATTGTAGGAATGTACTGCAATCAGGTAAGCACTACACATAAAGCCTCAAATTAACCTTTTTATACATATGTATGTACATATTTATATATAATCCTATATATAATACATAGATATATGCACTTACACATTTTAACAGGGTTTTTGTTGTTAATTAAATCACTGACCAATTATTTCTATTTGGACAAATCTTGTAGGGTCAGCCTTATCCATTCAAATTTACAGCTGCCATAGTTAAGTATTCTAGAAATATTTAACACTTCCTTATGTGGCAATTGTTTGGCAACAAAATATAGTTGCTTTATGATTAATATATTTTTATTATTAAGGGAATAACTATTTCAGAACAGAATACTGCTTATATTAAATGTATTTTTTCTGAGGCCAGAAGGAATCTATAATGATTCCACAGAACTCCTACTATGCAACCCACAAATTTTAACAAAGTAACTGAAACTGCATGAAAAAAACCCTTTAAAAAATATAAATCAGTTGATCTGTATCTCACACTATCCAGGTTTTGTAATTGTTTTCCTTTTTCACGCAATACAGCCAAATATAAGAGGGAAGATACCAACCATTGGCTTAATAATATTATACTACAAAATACTACATAGAATTTTCTTTCTATTTTACTAGTATATAAGGAATTTCTTTAGAACTGGGGAGGACCACAAAGCGCATAATTAAATAACAAGTTATATTCTATCCTTAGCATCTTCATGAATCAGAAAAGCTGACCTGCAGTAAAGATGTTTACCCTTTTTAAAACTGACAGTGAAATATGAATTTACTGCAAAAGTGGTATTTAGTCTTTATTTTTTACTGTAAACTTTATTTCAAGTGAGGCTGTAAGGCAAAATATTTTAGACCAGTCATTGTTTAACATGTTATTACTGATACACATCTGACAAGATGACAGTTCAATGTTAAGTTAACATGGTTTTTCTCTGCAGTATCAAACAAAAAATCATGCAAAGAAAATGCTAATTAAGATGTTATAAGCAATTGATAATCAAAGTAACCTTTCCCTGACCCACATTAGGATAAGAAAACACAGCAACAGAAGGCACTTTGGCTAGAGTCTGACCCATTTTCTCTCTAAAGCTGTAGAAGCAGCTGTAGAAGCTAGGAAGTGAAAAAGAAAAATTTAGTGCTAAAGCAAATTAAGGTTGTAACTTAATTCAACACCCTTCCACTGACAAAAAAAAATGGTCTTGAGAGGATTCTGAGTGTTGCCAGTAACTTTAAAAACTGCAAATCTTGCAGTAATCACACCAAAATTCGATGTGAACTGAGGAATTCAGGAGTTAAAGAAATAGCGTCTTTAAGAAGTTTGTAACTAAGGCTCTTCTGAATTTTAATTTAAGCACAATAGTAGCACAGTAAGACAGTCATGTACGGGATGTAAACATTTACTATCCTCTAGCAGAAAGCAGCCCTTAAATTATTCACATGTTTTATAAATACCCAGATCAGACTTTCTTACTAATACATATGCATGATCCATACAGCTGTGTTCACAATGGCCTGACTAACAGCATGCAAACTGACAAAGGATATTACAAAAGCAGGGTAATAAAGCACAAGTTATTCTTACTACCCTTCCCCCACCACGCATTTTACCCTTTGTGTTCTTCTATACTTACCATGCCTTCAAAGCCAACTCTGTAAAGGTTTTTAGCACCATTGTCCCAAAGAACATATGCTGCACTATGTGGACTTGACGCACTCCAATCTTGGATTTCAGTTACCTATTCAATAAGAAAACTGTTTCTAGAACAAAGACTTCCATGCACAATTTGAACTTAAAACCTTATTTGTCGCTTCAGAATTATTCAAAATACAGCAGTTTTACTGAATTTAATCAAATTTATTCTGAAACTGTTTTCAGTTTGATACAAGCGTTCCCTAGGTGTCCTAATAAGATGGCAGCCTGAATACATACTTTGTAGGCCTATTTTTCTTACATCTATTTGGTAGGTAATGTAACTGCTTAAGCAGAGAACAAAATCTGAACTGCAAAAATTTATTTTATGATGCTTTGACATGTTCTCACTAGAAGCAGCATTTAACTAAGAAAAACAGGATGAAAACTATTTTAATTGCTTCAATTTGTCTGGTTTAACCTGTATTAGCCTGGTGGCAGTGCACTCTTTGCATGCGACAAAGTTTTATTTCCAGAACCAATCTGTTTAACAGCAGTACAAAAAAAGAGCAGCAAAAAGGCCTTTCCCTGACACTTCTGAAATCATGAGGCCATGCACCAAATTGTGAAAACTCTTCTGTATTCAAAAGAATCCATTTCCAGAATTTGTCTTCATTCTTATTTGTATTTAAGAGCCGTTTCTGCTATCTACCATCTGCTCTTCCTTGTTAAAAACATTTATATGCATTTATTCATATTTTCAGATTGCAAATAATCCTACTAATTCAAGTTTAGTACATAAAGACAATGCAGAGTAAGATTCTTGATTTGTGAAGTTTCAGAGATTTCAAAGTATCTTACCAAATTCACAGCAAGGGGTAAATAATCAGATGAAAAAAGCTGCATCTGATCATCACTTGCTTTAGGAGATGCAATTTTATTATTTCCTCCCAATAAAATCCAAAATTAAATCCCTAAAAGTCCTAAAGCTTCTATAAATGTCTAGGATATAAAATAGGATAAATATCTTATTCAGGAATTTTTCACTCTCTTTTAAATGCTGCTTAAGCCTATTAAAAATAAATGCAACAAAACCCACCAGTTCACCAAGATAGTAAGGGCATCCAATTCTCTTTCTAGAATATCTCATATTTGGAGATTAAAGTAATAATATTTTACACTCTCTGCTGCATGTTCATACTTGTAAAAAAAACCTTCATAAGTTCTCAAGGTAAATGCAAAATTTGCAAAGGTTATGATTAGCAACATATCATTCCATACGATTTTCAATAAATCCAAATATTTTTATTATACAATCATATAAAAAAACCACTTGTATCACACCCTAAGCCAATAATATAATATCCACATCCAAAATCTGCAAAATTTTTCATTTTAAACTGAAAAAGTCCATATAATTAGTAGATGAAAAACAAAAGTCCAGGGTACAAGCAGTGAAAACCAAGAACAAGAGTTACACAAATGTGCTGACCCACAAGCAATAAGACTGCAGAATGCAGTGACGACCAGAAATGGCTATACTTGAGAGCTCTGGTTTTACACCAGCTCTCTAGTAATGCTGAAATATGCCCAAGATCTTAATGTTGTTACAAGCCAGTCTTAAACAGACCAACTAAGACAAAAATGTAGTATTTTTTATTAAAGATTCTGTGCTGGTATTGTAAAAATGTAAATTTAAATTTAAAATAACTGGTCATAGTATACATTCCCCTCCTCTTTCTAAATTTTTGAGCATTACAGAATAAGATTAAATAATGTCCAGCAAATTAAAAAAGTAACTTTTATGATGTTATTTTTACACACAATTAGAAAGGCCACTGAGGCCATTACATGAGCATGCAAAAATGCATCTTCTTACTTAAACCATTTTATTTTTACCTTCCCTCTACGCCCATTGCCACCATCTTGATCTTCCCATTGCCAGTCAACTCCTCGCACCACCCTGGCACCTGCAAAGATTCCTCTTGCTGTAATTTTCTTTGATTTACGGCGAGACTCCAACAATACCCTGAAGTTATTAAAAGAAGAACCCACAAATGTCAAGATAAAGTCCAAAATTAATCTTTGGGGATGGGAAAGGAGAAAAGCATCTTGAAACAAAAATAACCCCATAAGCACAGATTTCAGTGCATGAATCCTATCCATTCAATTCTCAACTCAAACAGGCGCCATCAAAATAAAACCCATGATATTCCTAAATCTGATTTATCTTTATAATCAGTTTTTAATTATGAGAATTTAATTATAATTCTCCAAACCTCCTACTACCAGCAATAATATTGTAACCACTTACATACAGATCTGTACTCGTATTATTAAAATCTTTAAAGAAACATAGAGAGTCATATAAACAACACATTTCTGTTTCTTTTAGATGCACCCTAGACCAATATTACTGTCTTGCAATTGCCTTGCCGTTTTTATTCAAAATTATGCTGTTAAGTAAGAGCTACATCTCTTTTCCCTCCATGTCCAATTTCTACATGCTTATTACAGCATATCTTGGCAAGTTTAATTTATCACCATCCATTTATTTTAGTCATGTTATTCTTCTAAAGCAAACCTCTTCATTCCCTCTGACTTCAACAGAACTGAAGTAGGTAAGTCCAAACAGAACAGTTCATGAGTATTTAACTTACAGCTAGAAACAAAGAGACAAACATTTTCCTGCCTTTTCAGTCATCTCAAAAGCCACCGGCTTGTATACAACCAGATTTCTTACTTCATGCCAGGAAAATGTTGCCAGGCAAAAGTATTTTTCAACTGAAATACTGAACGTTTCCTGACCTTTTCAGGAATTTATCACCCTCCTGCTAAACTTTTAACAGCCAGCAGATGGCAGACAAGGAAAAAGTTAAACTGTTAGAATCACTGCAAAGAGCACATGAAAAAATATTAGCCATTTTTATCTAAGTAATATAAAAAAGTAATAGAAAACACAAAGTTATGTTATTTATAGCAGCATTTTAGAAAGTCCTCAACACCTACAGAACTGAGACAAAACCCAGCCATACATCATTTGGTATGCTGCCTGTATGATATACCAATTCAAGAAGAAAATAGGTAGAGCTTATGCTTTCCTTCATCCAAACATCATGCCTCTTGCCATTTTTCCTAGAGATACCCCTCAAATTCAATAGCCGTGCTTTGCCCTTTTCTCCTCCCTCAAACAGTTAACTTTTAACAAATTTTTCTCAGCTAAGCTTGAGCCAATAGAAACAGCTCCTTGGCAGATGAAGCTGCCTTTTAGGTAAGAGCTGCAAAACAACTCAACAGGAGTAAACAAAGATAGGCAGAAATCGACAAGATGCAAAAGATTTCCTGCAATTCTATACATCGCACTTATGCTTTATACACTCTAACAGACCACTTAAAACTACAAAGTAAACATCAGCTAGAGAAAAAAGTAGAAGAAAAAAAAGTCTGGCAAGCATTCTCAAAAGCAGTGAGATTTTTTTAAAAAGAAATAAACAGAAAAACAGAGTTGTATTTTGTTACCCATTCTCTTATTAATTACACTAAGCCAGTACTTTCTACTCTTGGATTTAAGTCTTGTTCTGCATTAAACATTTTATTTGAGACACTAAGCTTATGATATCTATTTGGTACCTATATCTGCTGGCATGAATCTCAACAAAACAGAAGCTATTTTTTGATTAACCCACTGACCTGAACATTTAAGCTATAGTTAAACTTCAAGAACAAACACTTGAGAAAATAAACACAGTCCCTAACAAGATACCGTATGAGAACTCAGACTGTGTGCTCCAACCACTTCTCTTAACTGTAAAAGCACTGATAAAAACACACCACTGAAATACAACATATTTGTAAATCTTACATGTTCAAGAAGATGAAATAAATGTTGTCTCACATGTGTTGCATTTAACTGAGTATCATATCTAACACAAAAAGCTTCCAATGATTTTTTTAAAAAAAAGAACATTCTGGAGAGTTATCACAGAGGTGATACAGCAGCATGTAGTCTTTAAACAATGCTTTACCATAACTCTCCCAGTATTTAATAACAGGCAAATATCACTGTTCTCACTTAACCAGTAGATAAATCATGACAGAGGGGGGCTTTGGATTCAGACAAGTTATTTAAAGTAAAGAACACAAGAGCAACTACAGAGGAACACTAAATGCCAATTTCACTCAGTTCTTCACTCGGAGACAATAATAGATTCTTAAGAAAAGGACATGAAAAATAAGGCAAGGGTAGAACAATCCCTCACATCATCTTCTCTCCACTTTCTGTAGTGAGCAATTTAAGCAGATCAAGTCAAAGGTTTTGTCTCCAAGGTCATTCTGTTTTTCATAGCCCAGAAGGAGGGTATTTTGCCCTCAAACCATCTACACAATTTCTGAACCTAATAGAACTTTCACATTCAGAAATTAATTGACAAATCATTTTGTGGTTATACATTATGTAAAGGTAATTGCCTTTATTTTAAAACCGCTCTATGATAACACAAGACATAAGAAGACTGGAATGAGAAAAGAAACTGCAGTTTAAAAGCTAACCACAAGTAACTGTTTCCATTTAATTTAATGGGGGAAAAAAAAAATTACCTTTCACTTCCTGGTGTGGTAATTCTGTAAAAACGATGCCGCAAGTGATGTTTGTCCCCATGATAACAAACTGTGCACAAGTCATAATTTGTGCACTCAGCACATTTCCATCGGATGCCAATGATGGGTTGCTGTCGACAAGTATCACACATAGTCCCATCATGCTTGATACCTGTGGGGACAAAAAGAAAAAAAACTTAACTTTGCCACATCACTACATAGATTTCTGTTGTGCACTGCTATAACTTGAAACCATATAGTAGAAAGTTAACAATAAAGAAAGGCTGCTAGTCATGCCGTATCAGCCTATACGACTGAGGGGAAAATATAATAGACTTTGCCTCTTATGTCCAGTTCTCAGTCTGTTCCTGAGAAGTTCTATTTTTTCTCAGCTCAAAGAGCTCAAAAGAGGTTTTTCTCAGCTCTGAGAAAGCTATGCTTGTTTTTTTCCATCTATACAAATCAGAGAATGAAAATGAAAAATCCTTTAACTACAAGTTAAAGGGTCAGAAATGTGTATATCAAAATATACAGGCAATTTGGAATTTATCTCTGGATTAAGACTATCAACAGATGTTATACCATGAAAGCCACTCTGTTCAACTGTTCATGACAGTTTGAAAATCATGACAGTTTGGTTTACACATTTTGTACAGTGGAAAAGGTAAGTGTTTACCTCTATTCTTATTTATATAGGAAAAAAAAATAAGCTCTCTTGGATAGATGCCATTAGCTTCATGAAAATTTGTTACCTCTTTTGAAGCATTTTGCTGCTTTATATGTTGGGTTTTTTGAAAAAGATGGGGCAGAGACAGACCAGATATAATCCACTAGCATGTGCTCTACCCAGCCTTCCACAAAAACTGAGTTGTCAAGACTTACTCCTACAGTTTTGTCAAGCTACAGCAGAGTGGAAGTGATCAGTCACAGTTTCCATCCATGCATCCTGAATACCATGAACAGCCACAAGTTTATATAAAAAAAAAAATAAATCTGCTGCTGTTTGGAAAAAAATGAGCAATAGAAGGGAGAAGCACTGGCATTCAGTCTGTAGTACAAGATAAAAATGAGCGCTAAAAGGTCAGAGTAACACAGATTTTTCCCAGTCATTCACCTTCCAAAAAAAACACCCAAAAAACCAGATCACTCTTGAACTATTGAGGAAGAACAGGTTTTGTCCCCTCCAGAAGGGATGGTTTTAGAAATGACTGCCAAATTCACTATAAACCTATTAGTCACTTGTGTCCAACAGCTGAGCCATCCATAGTAAAGAAAAGCAACAGTTGGAGATGCAAAACTGAAGGAAATGCCTTCTTGTCTGATCATTTCACAGAATCACATAATAGCTCAGGTTGGAAGTAATTTCTGGAGATTGTCTACTGCAACCACTACTGCTCAAGGCAAGGTAAACTAAAGTTGGCTGCCCAGGACCATATCCAGTCAGGTTTTGAGCACCTCCAAGAATGCAGACTCCACAACACAGCCTGTTCCAGTGTTCCATCATCCCTATAGCAAAAATGTTTCTTCTTATGCTTAAGTGAAAATTCCTGTATTTCAATTGGTGCCCATTGCCTCTTGTCCTGTCACCTGACACTACTGAGAAGAGCCTGTCTCCATTCTCTTTACAACCTCTATCAGGTATTTATACTCTTAAGATCCTCCTGAGCCTTCTCTTCTCCAGACTAAATACCACCAGATCTCTCAGCCTCTCCTCACACCAGATGCCTTAAGATCATTTCAAACACATTTGCAGCCCCTTCACTTGAAACAGTATGTCCACCTCTCTCCTGCACTGGGGAGCCCAGAACTGGACCCAGTACTCCAGGTGTGGTCTCACTAGCACTGAGTAGAGGGGAAGAATCACCTCCCTTAATCTGCTGGCAATGCTCCTAACGCAGCCCCAGATACCACTGGCCTTCATTGCCACAAGGGCACATTGCTGGCTCACAGTCACTCAGTTGTCCATTGGGACCCCCCCCACGTCCTTTACTGCACAGATGTTTTCCAGACAGCTGTTTACAGCTTGTACTGCTGCAGAGGTTACTCCTCCTCAGGTACAGGGTTCAGCTGTTCCCTTTATTACATGAGAATCCCGCTGGCCCATTTCTTTAGCCATCAATGTCCCTCTGAATGCCAGCAAAACCATCTTGTGTTCATTTCTCTTAAAGAAGGCTTCTCACTCCACCCTCTTCCAGCCCTGATTATAAATTTAGGGAGCTTTCTGCCCTCATGATTAAAAAATTTCCTGATGCACAAACACTGGAATAAATATTTAGGTAAGGCTGAAAAAGGCAACGCATTTGGAGTAAAGACTGCACACAGCAGCACAGAGATCTGAGCAGCTCTTCAGGGCAGTCAAAGATAGCCTTCAGTGACAACAAAAACCCCGGAACTGCTGATGTTATACCAAGTGATCACGGTAATTCCTGGTGCGGTTCATGACTAAGGTGGCATCCATACTTCGACCACAAAGTTCATGCTGAAATTCTGAAAGGTCTGGCAAAAACAAGTCCTATAATCCACAATATTATTTGCTAATACCAACTGCTAGACAACACACCTTGTACACCATAATGGTTCTTTTTAACTAGCCTTCTACATTTAAAAAGTATTTGCTGCCTGGTAACAACAACTGAAAAGGCTATTTTTCTGCAGAACAAGAACTTGGAAAACACCCACACACAACTCTGTCAATGACCTTCTTCCCAACACGGTGGGTTAACATCAAGCAGAACACTAGCTATCTTGTTATGCACACACTGAGAGTTTGATGTCTGGTATCTGCTGATTATCTGTAACAATAAGATAGTATTAGCTATGATCTCACAGTAGAGCTATGATATCACTGCTATGAATTGTGTTGAACCATTTCACTGGTTTTTCGGTTGTCTTAAAGAGAAGGTACATTAAAACGACTCCAATAACCAGTTAGTGTTTTGCTGTCTTGCTTAAAAACTCTAACTAGTTATGGTGCTTAAAGGCTGAGGTGTGGGTTTGGGATTTTTTTTTTTAATGATTGCTAAATTGGCATTTCACATAGAAACAGAGAACTTGTACATCTTTGAATTTTTTTTCCTTAACAGTTGCTGAACTTCAGGGAAGACAGTTTGCCAAAGATCACATTTATTCTGGATGTAGAAGGACCAAGGAATTGAGTGCTGCAGGATTCTTCAATTTGTCCAAACAGCAGGAAAATGGGCAAGAGAGGGGTATAATAAGAGAGTCACATAATACAGAACTAGGTCATCTCACAGTAACCTTAAATAAAACCTAAACATTTCTAGCCAGTGAGGCAAAACCTGCTGTGGAAAAACTCAGATAAACTTCCTTAGAAGAGATGAAGAAAAAAACATACAAAGATATTTGACTCAAAAGTCACTTTACTGACTATAAGCATCTGGGACTTAAAAGAGAACAGTGCTTATCTGTATTTGAAGTCTCTGATCAAGAGAGTCACATCTCTATCTCACAGATCCCTACATACCACCCTGAGAGATACACAGCCTTTCTTCATCCATTCCCTGACACATGATTCCAGCAGCAACACCCACTTAAGTGCTGCCTCACCTGACCATGCTGCTCCATTCTTTCCATTATGGCAGCAAAAAGTTTTTGCAGAGCTGAGCTGTAAACTGGATCAAGAAATATACCCAGCTGGAAAACAGCCAGGAGGAAAAATAGTCAACTGGATTGGTTTCCCAATCCCATTCTTTGTGGTGCTGTACAACACTGCTGGCACAACAAACAAAGCATTGCAGGGCAGGAGTGGGCAAATAATCCTGTTAACAGAATTTTTAACCACTGCACTAGAGATCTGGAGGGAGAAGTAGAATTATATGCCTCTGGTGACAGTGGGCTAAGTTTTAATTTCATCTGCTAAAAAAAAAAAATAAGACGACAGCAAAACAAGGTGTACTACTGGATCACAAAATGTGATTTATGTTCATAATACAAAAAAAAATGTTTAAAGCAATAGTAAGTTTTAAAGAAGGTTGAAATATTTTTTTCCCCCCTAAATTGAGCTAGATATTATAGGTACAGAAGTGTGGTGGGTTAACCTTGGCTGGCTGCCAGATGCCCGCCCAGCCGTGTTCTCATTCTCTCAACAGGATAGAGAGTGAAAATAAAACGAAAAAGCTTGCAGGTCAAGATAAAGTGAGATCATTTACCAATTACCATCACAGGCAAAGCAGACTTGGGGAAAATTAAATTTACAGCCCACTAAAAAAGAGGATGGCGAGAAAGACAAAAACTAAAACACCTCCTCCCTATACACCCCCTTCTTCCCAGATGCAACTTCACTCCTTCTTTCCCAACTCTATCTCCCTGCTTCTCCCCAGGGGAGATAATCATAGAACCATTTCTTTTGGAAAAGACCCTTAAGATCATTGAGCCCAACCATTAACCTAGCTACCAAGTACCCCACTGAACCACATCCCTAAGTGCCACATTTACAAGTCTTTTAAATACCTGCAGGGATGGTAACTCAATCACTTCACTGAGCAGCCGGTTCCAATGCCTGACAACCCTATCCATGAAGAAATTTCAGTGAAGATGTGGACTGACAGTAACTCCCCCCCATTCCTCAATTGCTCCTCGGCCTTTTCCCCTGTCCCTGCATCAGTCCTCTCCACAGGCTGCAATCCTTCAGGAAAACACTGCTCAAGCGTGGGCACTCCATGGGCTGCATCTTCCTTCAGGGCATGTCCACCTGCTCCAGCACAGGGTCCCCCACTAGCTGCAGCATGGATACCTCCTCCATTGTGGCCCTCCACTGGCTGTAAAGGGATAACCTACATCACCGTGGTCTCATCTACTCACCAAAATGCAGTCTTGAGGACCTGATGGTGGCACGCATTTGTGGGGAGGGAAGGAGACATTATTTCTAATGTTTCAGACTAGCTCTGCTCTAGCCCAGTGAACTGAATGCTCATCGGCTTTGAGATCCTATCTTTGAACTTATTTTCACCAAAAAGTAAACCAGTGTCTGCTGCAAAACCACCTCATGATGTAAACTGTGGCACACTACACAGGGAAAACCAGGAGACTGGGTCAAGCATAGGCTCTGGAGACAAACTGAAATCCTAATGCAAACGCAACTTTACAAAGTTTGTATTAGGAAAGAGTGCCTTAATTAAACCACCGGAATACATTAAAGTGCCACAAAAACTTCAGAATTCAAACATCAGCCCTGCAGCTGGCCAGCTGTAAACCAGAAGAACACTTTAGCTCTCAAATGAGATAATGCAAAAATGACATCTCTAAAGATTCTTAAGATTTCCTATGAGCAGGCTATTTCAAACTGAAACAAATTTTATATCATCCTCCATACTATACTGAAAAAAACAAAAGAAACTAGGTAATGAGAATGGTACTTTCGCCATGCCCAATTAGTTTTAAATAGCTGCTATTTCCTAATGTCCCTCCAAACCTTAGTACACCATAAAATCCAGTATTCCCGATCTCCACTTGTCATTAATGTTTTTACTGCTTGAATTTTGTATTAGTTTCCTACGTTTATGTCTTTGCCATGGTCATTTTCATATCTGTCATCTATTCCCAAATCTTCCCTGGATTACCTAGCCCACCATTCCTTAGTCACCACTCATTTATCCCTATTTTACAGTCTTTGCCTACAAGTTTTTAAAACCCATGCTCGCTCTTAAAGCTGTGAAAGGAAGTAGAATCAGTGTTGCTCAAAATGCTAATTGAATTTGTTAAGAACCTCTCTTTTGTGCTAATTAGGTGGCAATATACAGCTATCCAATAAAAGAACATTTTAACAGTACAAGATGTAGAAGAGATATCAGTACCACTCACTCTCAAGCACAACTTAAGTCAATAGTGATTTCAATTACTATCAGAACCAACAAAATCTGGTTTACAATGGACTTGTTATTCTCTACAGAACTCTAATAAACCAAAATTATTTCGTATCATATGACAATACTACCATCAGGCAAGGGATACCATAAACTACTCCGAAAACTGATTCATTTACACCCCAATTTAAAAACCAATAGCAATGTTTTGTTCTTCTCTTTCTTTCACTCCAGATAATTTTACACTATGGCCGGATTCCAGGCAAACTGAAAACAAAGAATTTTTGGAGATTAACCAGATTCTAACAAATTGTGTTAAAACTCAAATTGGTGTCCCCACAAATGTTACTCATCTATTAAATACCCTGCTTGCAGCAGCCACCTGACCAATTATTACAGACAAGAGATGCCCAAATTGCCAAAGCATGTGTCCTATCTGGTAAGAGTAGCGCAAGATACATGAGGAGGGAGAGGATTATTGTGTAGGAGACATGGGGGAAGGGCAGGAAGAACAAAGGACATGTTTATTAAAAAAAACCCAGGCTTCCCAAGTACCACTGCTCATGAAGCTATTAGATTTTTTTACTTGTCAGGGGTTCTGTAAGTATTTACAAATGGCCACTAAAAAAATATTGACTATTTGCCTTAAATTACACTTGATGTGCTAAAAGTTTTTTTCTATGTATTTGGTTTATTTGGTTTTACATCTGAGGTGGTCTACCTTTTAAAATTTTCTAATATGTATGACTTCATGATGACCTATGCAACTCTTCAGATTACAGAAATTAATATAAATAATGACACTCAGATCTTCAAAAGATAACACCTACATTATCAGTATTAGCACAATACAACACACAGAGCTGTCCACACTGCACAGATGCTTGCTCTAGCTGCGGGATAATTCCACTTCAAGATTCCATTTCCTAACTCCAGCCCCTCTGCCACCTCCCCTTACTCAAACACAGTATTTTCAGCAGGAAAATAACATTGTTACTTTGAACCAACCATATATATAAAAGAGGAAACGGATGACAAACGAATTTTAGCCTAAGCTTTGTAGAAAGCAAATCTTCAGAAAGAGAATAAACACAGAAAGTTTCTGTAATGAGTCAGGAGTACCCTCTACAAACATGCTACTGTACAGCCTTTACCTTTGGCAAAAGGCTGCCTTCCCTTCTAAATATAAAGCTTTGGTTTATATACTTATAGTTTCTGTACAACGGCTCAGAAAACCACTCATTTCAGGTTTTTTTCCATAACACTATCAGAAAAAGGGAACTCTCAAGACTCCTAGATCTAGGCAAAAAGCTACTTTACAGAAAGACCAGGAATTATTTGCAAGTAATCAGGTAACCACACTGCACTGCTCATATATCACATCCCACCACTTACACCATTTAGAAGGCCACTACACAGGACCTAACTGAAGCTTCCTTTCTTCTAATTAAAATTTTGTTTCTTTTCAGATTCTTAATTTACTAATCCCTCTCAATCGCTCTGTCTTGCTTAAAGAAATCATGGCCAAAGTACATATGATCACCAATGGGTACCTAATACACCTAGCCTGAGAGACATAACTGAAAAATAAAACTTCGTATCACCAATCATTCATTACCCAGATGACTAAATTTGAAGTGAAGAGCTTACAAGAGATATTTCATGTAAATCATGGATGAGTTTTTATTTTGAAGACCATCATCCGAAAATCTTAGTAATGGAATTTAAGTTTTAGAAAAAGTTAACAGTCTCACAATGCTGGTAATAGCCTGCAACCATTACAATACAAGAACAGTACATCATTAAGTCTATGAAACATTGTTCTGGCATCAAAGGGAAAGTATATATATATATATATATATATATATATATATATATGCTCATACATTTCTCCTATGTAGGTAGGTTGGTGGTGGTGGTTTTTTGTTTTTTTTTTAATAGAAGTAATGTCATTCTATAACACAATGGGTTCCTGATGCATCACTCCTGTTTCTTGCTGCACAGGCCTCAAACTCATCAAAGCAGCAACTTTGGCTGCAAGCACTACTTTTAAGAGCTTATAGCAAGTCTGGTTTTGAATACCTAATAAAAAGAACTCCTAGCAATAAATAATTTAATTTTGCTTTCTACTGCTGTACTTTTATATTTATTCTCACTATAAACTTATAGTCATGTTATGACTGTAAATTTATGAATCAGAGAAATTTTCTTCATTTTGAGCCATGATTTTACACTGTGCTAAGTATCATCAAAAAATACTCCGTGTTTTATAACATTTCCTTGCTCAACAGCATCATTAATACTACCATTACAAATTCCTGTCACCTACTCCCACTTTTCCTGTAACTACTTATATCTAAATTATCTAAATGTCCCTAGAGATAGTATCAAACTACCACCCGAAGTCAGAGTCTTATTCTAAACAACGGATAATCAATACCATGGAGAAAAATAAGTAATTGCAAAAAGGTGGAAAACTGAAGGAAGTGATTTGCCCAAGATACAAAGTGAGTCAGTAAACCCAGGATTTCAGTCCAAATTGACAGCATCCTAATTCCATGAACGTTACCCTTTTGCTGCTACTACTTTACAGATCTTTACTCTTCCTAGCTCTAGGGAACCATGACCTCAAAAGTAACTCCCTCTAGCAAAAAGCAACCCTGGCTAGCTCCATGCAGCAGTTCTGTGGGGATGATGCACAAGTTGGCCAAAAACCTCAGTAAGAGAAATATCATTTTGCAAAGCCTGAAAATAGTAATGATTATGAATTTTTCCCACAGCAATATATGGAGTCCTACCTCAAACAGAAATTAAAAATCTAATACAAAAGAATAAACATAACTGAAAATTTGAAGGAATAAAGCAGAAGAAAAAAAAAACAAACAAACAAGGAATTAAAACTGAGTATTAAATCTAGGCTTCCAGATGCAGTTAACAGGATACCCTCAGCTTGCAAATACACCAAGCAGAGCTAGAATAATGAGCATTCAAAGCTTATATTCAACACTTATGCATACACTTCAGTTTTAATCAGAAGCAGTCCCACTGGTTTCTACAGGACATTCAATGCAGGTAAAGTTTCAAAGCATAAACATCTGCAAGACAAGGATCGACAACTTGAAAGACTACTCTTAACTTCTTGTTCCAAGGTCCATTTCAAAAAGCTTTTCAGCTCATTTTAATGGCATCTACCCTCCAAAAGAACAACAAAAAAGCACCATGAAGTCAGGGAAGAGGAAGGTACCCAGACACAGAAAAAATAAATCCATCTCAAAGGCTCACAATGCAATGTGTGGTGGTTGGATTTTTTTCCTTAGCAACATTTTCTTAATTAATTAGAACGAATTCCATCATGGTGTCTCTTCAGAAGTCTGTTAGCTTCAACCCACTGCTATTTTCCTTTCTGTAACACTACACATAGGTGGCTCAAAGATGGTCTCTCCATCATATTCTAATTGAAAGACACATTACAAAAACAGTACATCTAAGTACCCCAACAAGTCGGTCTGATCACCTCGTTATTGAGGCAATCCTGCCCGGCCCAAAACCAATTCACTGTATTTCTGATGAAACTAAACAATGTATTTTTCTTTGTGAATTTTCACTGTAAAAACAGGTGCTAAAAGGAACACTTCCCTGCAGTGTTTGCAACACTAACACTGCCGCATAATGTCAGTGCAGATCTAAACCCATTGTCCAAACTGACTGAATTTAAAACATAAATATCAAGCAGTCAAATAATTACAATAATGAACGAATACATTTTTTCCCCAACAGCTTCACTATTTTACAGCAGGTCTGGCAATACAGATAAAAGGCAACGTGCAGATTACCAGACAAAACGGTATTTCAACCACTTTAGCAAAAAATGGTGCTACACCTCTATTCTGCAATCCCTCAAAAAAGTGACTCAGAATGTCACCATTTTACAGAACAGCTCTGAAATATAAATTCACAGAGGGTGGGGGCATAAAAAACAAAACAAAACCTTGAGGTACCATGCTCCCGGTTCCCTCCCTCCACTGACACCCCCACCCCAACACACCAGGAGCTTGCTCTCTACAGCAGATCACTTCGTCTACCCCAATTTAAAAGTCCCAGGACAACTTCTCCCTCTCCCCATGACCACACGCTACATATTTATTCTAAGTTAGCTTGTATATACACATATGCACGCGCACGTACGGACACCCACGAGCAGCCCTACGAAAGGAGGGGGAAGGATGGCTGACTTTCCCCCCCAAAACCGAGAGGAAACGGCGCAGCCCGAAAAGGGAAAGGAGGGTAGCAATCCGCCCGCAGGGACGGGCCCCCGACTCTCACCCTGCTGCGGGGACCCTGGGGTGCTGCCCCTCGCACCCACCACAGCCCCGAGGGGGTCGTGCAGGCTCGTCGTTTCGCCCCCCCCCCGGCCAGCAGAATAACA
>NW_020799095.1:102981176-102991004 GCF_003259725.1 Athene cunicularia | reverse complement strand
CGGCAGGCACTGACGGGCGCTCCGGGGCCGCCACCGCACCCCCGCCCTCCAGAACCCGTGGCGGGCCTTTGCCGGTGGAAATGGAGGGAAGCAGAGGAGGGGACAGGGATTTATTTACTCCTGTCGGCAGAGCTGCCCGCGGCTCCGGCACGTCGCCAGCTTGGCGGTTCCCTCTGCGGGCGTCGTTGGGTCCCCCAGCCCCGCCCGGCGCTGAGGCGATTTTGGCGGCAGCAGGGGGAGGGCGCTCCTACCGCCGCCCCCCGCGGAGCCAGCCTTCCCAAATCAAATTGTTTCAGTTAAGTCTTGCCCGGCATAGCCTAGGTAAATTTGTAGAGTGTTTTCCCCGTTTTTTAGTTACTTCTGTGCCCTGAAATTCTTTTTTTTATATATATATATAATTTTTTTCAAACCGTGGACAGGAGTCTTTCACGCTATTGAGGTGACACTGGTGGGTCTGTACTCACCTAGAAAGCACCGGTATATGTACAATGCAAAATAAACTGCTGTAGTGCAGGAGCTTTTTTAGCTGGTATTCAGGTGCTCCAGTCGACAAAGGGAGGGAATTACCTCCACCTGCCCTTCTCACATGGGGTTATCCCTCATGGAGGACATAACTAAATACAGTTCTGCATAAAGCACCCTCTCTGTAAGCAAGATTGAAGGACATTCACCTTCACAATATTCAAGGATTTCCTACACGTTCTCGGTAATTTTGTACAGAATACACTTCTTCCTTTTAAAAATCGTCCTCCGGTTGTGTCGACTTTTTTAAAGCATCTGTCTTAAAGGACAGACAAGTCTGAACGACGGAAAAGAATACCGTTCCTTATTTAACAGGGAAATGGCTGATAAAAGGCAGCCTGGCTACCCTTGTGTCCTGGCTGTTTTTACTGTTTCTATGCTTCCTTCCACCTTCTTGGTTAGAAGAGTCTATGAGATCATTTCCTGACTTCTTTTGTGTTGTTTTCTCACAATATGTATAGTGGAGCAGAATAACATGAACGTGTAACCCCCACTCTACCACCACATTCCTCACATAATTCATTCCTTCCTAATCCATGCTAAGGCTAAAAACCATCGCCTTATACACGATATTGTGTCCTGACAATAGGCACTCCCAAGCAGTGTCTGATTTCAAACTTCTGCAGTGAAAACCTCAAAACACTAACAGATACCACCCTAGGAAAGCATGCAATTGCCAGGCAGTTTAGGTTTTCTTACAGATGTTTCTCCCCACACAAAAGCTTATGGTAGCTAATTACATTTGGTACATGTAATTGAAATTAAATGTATAACACATGGCTGAATTTCCCTTTCTATCAAAGGATCTAGCTTGGCTATATCTATGGTCATAATGTTCCCATCTGTCTCATTCTACTTTTCCATGTTTTCATTGTTACAGGCAAGTATAAGGTTCATGTATATCTAAGGATAACCCAGAGCACATTTTCCTATTACTCCTTGATAGGGTTGGAAAAAAGCTTTTTGCAACCAGGAAATGTGTGCCAGGAAAACCAACAAAGACTGAGATCAGATTTGGTTCTGGAGAGAAGCAGAAGAGCTCATCCCTTACATTTATTTTTCAAAGAAATTCTAAATTATAGACGTTCAGAGAGTCTGCTGCTGCAGTTCAGCAGCAGCGCATGTGGGCAGATACGATACTGGAGCTTCTCTCCTGACGATCCTTCCCCTGACCACTCCTGCTCTACCTATCCCAATATCCCCTGCCTCTCCCACTCACCTGCTTTTGCTATTAGACGATTTTCTTTCAAAACCCAGCAATATTAGCATTTAGTTTGCAGAGGGAAACTGAACACTGTAATACCTTAAGGAAATAGCTTGTATTAATTTTCCAACTGAAAAACCTCTTGTTTTTGCAGATAGAGGGGGTTAGTTTGTTGGCTGGTTGGTTTTGCACAGTATAAACGCATGCAGCATTTTCCATTGTCTCTAACAAGTCTTTGGTCCCTCAGCAGGACTGTTCTCCTGATGAAGGCTGAGAGTTTATCACATCTTCTAAACTTTCACTTGCCCCTCTGACTTTATCACACAGAATTTTTACAGCCTTAGAACCAACGTGTGCTCACACTCCAGGTAATTTATCAGGCCTCAAATCGTGAGAAAAATGCCATCTAAAACCTTGCTAATGGAGTTAGTAGAAGTTTTATTTCCTTGCTTTTTGGGTCTGCAATCTAGAAATCATAGTCATAACCCTCCTCAAACCTAGCACCAGTAGAGGCACAGGACCTGTTTTCTGCCACCCCTCTTAGGGGAGGAGACCACCAAGGCAGACTGGCAGAGCAGTAATGCCTTAAACTGCTGCAGCAGAAGCAATCAAAGCTCACCTGCCAAAAGCCTTATTTACCTGAACGCTGCTTCTGTAACTTACCACTGCTGCCTGCCTTGTGAGGCAGCGCTGACTTGCAATACCCCAGGTAGTCATGACAGAGCAGTTAAATCACAGGCTGGAGGAAGGGAATCCACAATGCTTTAGGCATAGTCACCTGTAATTGCAAAGACTCATTATTAAAATGCATTCAGTGCAGGAATCTGGATGCACAAAAAGAACTACAGAACGAGTTCCCTTCTGGGTACCCAGAATTATGTATACTGCTGAGTCACGCTACCCTCCAGCTGGTGATTATGGTCTTCCTCACTACTTCCCGCCATATTAGAGCAACCCGGTGAGGGGCTGTCAGAGGAGACCTCTGGTTTATGCAGAATTCAGTGCTGTGCATAACCTAATGACATCCCTTTAAACTCCTTGTTATCGTTGGAGACCGTATCGGCTTTTTGTAGGAGCACCTGCTACTCTCCAAGAGGGTAGGAGAACCCTCACAGAGACACAAAAAATAGGACTTCAGAAGTCATCCAGCCTTTGCCCCTGTTCATCTAAGCTATTCTAGAGAGCTAATTGCCTAAACTCAGCCTGGTTGTCTTTCAGTCCGGCTCCAGCAGGGAATCCTAATGTAAGTATTTGCATGGATGGGAGAGAGACTTTGATAGATGTTTTTCTGGACTGTCTTGTTTGATTAAAGCTGAACTTGCAACGTACAATGTGGAACACACAATGCAGAAGGGGGACTGTGCCTATTTCAGGAGAGAATCCCATCTGAAGAGGCTGCTTTTATATGGTTTAGAAGAAAAAAAAAAATCCCTTTTTTTTTTGAAAGACAGTTATTAACTCATGGAGTTTAGAGGTTTTGTTTACTATCTTGCACAAATCCTGAGTTCTCAGAATCTGTCATATGAAGAATATATATAAATAGCTTCCTAGGTGTTGAGAAAAAGCATCTAGTTTACATATAATGAGCAGACTGTAGTTTTTCAAATACAAAGGTAGAGCTTATTAATTTGTACCAATCTGAGTGCAAAATTTCTGCCCCCACAGTTCAAGACTTTATTAGAACAAGAAGTTTTCTTAGTCTTCCTCTTAAAAATTGAAGGCATTCTAGATTTTCAATTTCTGTTTTTCCCCCAAAGGTGTTTTTATAATGCAGTTCTTTCCTGTGGACAAAAGTATCAGGAAAAGGAATTAGGAAAAATAAGCAACTGCCTTGGTTTTCTCGAAACATGCCTACTCTTCTGGGTGGGACTAACTCAACTAATTGTGGAAGAAAGATGGAAATATTGGCAAATGAGATAAAAGCTACGGTTTTACTAAAAAAAAAAATAATCCCGAAATGTAATTTAAAAAAAAAAATAAATCTGAAAAGTATGTAATCACTGAACACAGAAACTTCTGGTCTGATGAACATGCCACATAATGTATATTTTCTAGAACCTGAAGAACCAGTTAGGAACTTTAGGCCATATCCTGTTTAGCCATCCTTTAATGTAGGAAAAAACCCTTAATTCCTCAGGCTCTGCTGCCATCACGTGGCCGAGTACCATCTCGCAGTAATGCTAAAACACACGTACTGTATTTCCATTGCTTTATTTACAAGACTCACTATCCATAACACAATCCAATTTCTTCCTCAGTTTTCAGAAATGTCATGAATAATTGGCAATGAATTTTTTCCTAGTTTCAGCAGATTAAAATATTTTTTAATGCCAGATCATGAGCAAGTTGTCATGCAACACAACAGATTTCTTTGGTGGGTTTGGTTTTCGCTTTGCTATTGGCATCCTCTATGAAACTGTTAATTAAACCACATATATTAACCCACAGTGTTCACGCTACTGTTTGTTTCCCTAAGGAGTTCTATCTGCTACCTTTTTCCTAGGAAGGAAAAACAGGTGAGCAGAGCAGATTATAAATTTGTCAGTTCATTTTCCTGCTGTGAAACAAAACTAGTCCCATGAAGATCTGCTAAAAAGAAGGATTTTTTTCTGTACCCAGCTAAAAACCTCAACATAATGAAAAAAAGCATTTTATTTTAGGATAAAGAAGATTATCTTTCCCTAGCAGGAGCATCCTGGAATCTTCTCCCTTGGTTAAGGTTTTAAGTTTTTAAGTTTTACTAGGCTGAACTATTTTGAGTGAAGCAAAAAGAACATACTTATGAAGTTATGCTTGAGGTTTTAAATATTCAAAGACAAAATAAGGAAAAATTCTTTAGTAATCTGGGACGTACACGCTACAATACCATGTATTCATGTATCTATACAAATTCTCCTACTTCAGCATACCCGAAGATTAAAGAATGTATACTTATCTGATATTTCCAAATGTTTAGCCACATATTGATGTTTTATTCATAGCTGATTTTTAAATTAGATGATGCATTGGAAGGAGGGATTAATTTCTTCCTGGTATTAAATTTCCTGGTTGTAAAGACTGCAAAAAAAGTACTTTAAATTCTCAGATGTAGTCAGAACCAGCTAGGTCATAGTTTTAGACTGACAGGAAAATGAGTCTGCATGGCTCATCGAGATATTATAAGAATGTTCCTAATTCATGTGCATGATAATTTTTGTGGCGCTCAGTGGGACTAATCATGCTTACCATCAAGTACAGGTCTTTCTTGTATTACAAAGGCACTAATTAAAGTCTGAAAGGTGACTTAAGCACTGAAAAATATCTACACTTAATAATCTGCTAAAATAGTAACAAATATTGAGTAACTCAAGCAGAATTGTCTGTTTTGTCATAAGAAAGTCCCAGTCCCAGCATTATGTGATCCTAAATTCTAAGAAGTAAGATTTCCAGTACATTCTGATAGACTGGTTGAAATCTGTGTTTATTAAAGACACAGCTAGAAATTTTCAAAAGTAACAAAAAAAATCTATTGCTAACCAGGCTATATGATTTGCATAAAGTAAACATTTTTAATGTACGTCTCATTTAAGATTATGTCTAATGCTTATAAATATTTTTCACTATTAATATGCTAAAGAAAATCTAAGAAATTGCCTAAACAAAAAAGATTCATTAGACATATTTCTGACTTCACTGAATTCAGCTGGAGCCACACTGTTTACGTAGACAGAACAATAGTTCACCGAATGTATACAGAAGTTGTTGGGTTTTTTTTTCCATTATTATAAAACATTCTAAAATGCTTTGGATTTGTGTTTGAAATAAAAAATGCACATTTTTATCCACTTGAAGTGTTTATAAAGGTATGAAAATAGGTAAATAAAAATGAAAATGTTTCAGTTTAAGCTACAATAAAGATTCCCTGGAGCCAGGAGGAAATTTAACCTAGATTCAACATCCAGTTCTACTGTACTCTTATGAAAATTCTTCACGTTCTGTAGCAGCTTCTGATAACATTTTCAATGAAAAAATTAAAAGTGTCCTCAATATATTTGTGTGCTTTCAATTTATTTTATACCATACTGTCTCATATTCTCAGTTTTCAGCATGCCATGGATTGTCATCTTTGGTTTCTGAACAAAACTATCAATTTTAAGTTAATTCACACTTCTGAGAATTACACTCTGCTATATATCACAGAATTTTAACTTTCATTGTAACTCTTCTGTGAACATTTTAAAAGATACTAAATAAAGTTTCATCACCATTATTGAACATGGCGGCGCATCAAATTGGTCTGATCCTCTACTCACCACAATTTTGTATTTAGCAGTTTGCCAGCTGTCTTCAAATGCAGGGAACTGGTTTCACTAGATCCTGCAAGAGTCCTTTGAAAGGAGACAAATATCAGGCAGACTTCATGTTGCAACAGCTCTTGAAGGCATCTCTGGCCACCTAAACAGAGAGTGAAGCAATACTGGATTATGTGCTTGTATTTGTAATCAGGATACCTGCTCACGTGCTGAAGAGAAATACATTTAATTAAAGCAAACATAGTTAAAGTTAAATCCATTGATAGAAAACATGAATCCTTAGTTCCTTCCAACTATACCATGGGAAAGGGCTGAGAAATACTTCCTGAGGGAGTGAAGAGAAGCAGCATGGAAGAAAAAGATAGGGATGCATGGAGGCATGAGAATATGGAGGTAAGAGTAGCAAAGCTCAAGAAGTGGACAAACAGAAGCAGCTATTTCTAATGCCGCAATCATTGATTTTTTCATGAGCACCTGGAGTGCAAACATAAACACAGCCTGGCTTTTTCCTCTGAAATCTGAAAGGCCTCCAATGTAGGACATGAATGTTGACTTCATTAATTCCCTACCTCACACTTTAAGGAAAGAAAAATCTATAATATGCATGAGGAAGGCTTGAGAAATGCTGACTTGAATTTTTCAGATGCACTTTTTTTTCTCCCATTCCCCAGCTGATAACAAATATCAGGAACAGTGAGTGCCCTCTCCCCTGAATTGATGGAAAACTTTTCAGATGTTTTATATGTGGACTTGGAGCTTTTTAAGTATTCCCAAGATAGGTCAGGCTGACACAAAGATATTTTCCCCATTTTGTTAGATGAATGCTGAAGTTAAACAAATGTTAAAAGAACATAAACAATAAGAACCTAGAATTTAAAACTCTGAGGTTAAAAGTTACTTTGCCCCTCCTTAGAGATGCTGCAGCACCTATTGAAATCAGTTCCAAGAGTGGGACTACAGGGAACTGTGCTGGGACTAGTTTGCAGTTGTCTATTAGAACATCAGTAAAAACGCATTAACTGCCCCCCAAGCCCCAAATGGCCACAGAACCACCTCCCCTGACAAATAATTAAAAAAAGACAATAAGGCACTAGTGTAACCTCCTAGTTAAAAATGTGAATCAATTTGTGACTAACTGCTTGCTTCTGTAAATTATTATCTATTGCTTAAGCAAAATAAATTATGAGACAATATGAAAGAACAATCCTGTGCCCTTTCCTTTCTGCCTAATCTATAATCCATTAGAGCTGGGTTGATGCAATCATTTTACGAAGCACTTAGAGAGCAGAAGGCATAGTGCAAATAGCAAAGCCTCTCTGAGAATGTAGGACTGTCTCCATCTGAAAAAAATGCGGTAAGAGTTCAAAACACCATAGTGAACAGATTGTTCCCCCCACCCCCCCAACTTGCAATCACTAAATCACTTCAAAGTGATTGTAATATGAGCAGAATACAGCCTTTTCTTTTTCAGCTTTGCAAAATGTGTTGTAGGCCAAGGGAGAACCTTTGAAAGACTTCAAAATCCTCAACACTGAAACCAGAGGATCTGGTGGGAATTGCTTAAAACAGAAGCAAGTTACTAACATTATTGCTATTGACAGTGTAGCAACATGCTTACACAGTAATAGAAACCCCCCAGCCCTTCTCACTACATGTAATTTGTTTCAGTTTGCATATGGCATGTCATATATGCCTGACATTGTTAATATTCCCATGAGAAACCAACACAAGATAGCAGTCAAAGACCAGATAAACCTCATCAACCTTTGCGTCCGGATATTTTTTCATGCATTCAATCTCTTTAGGCTGTTGATCAAGTCATTAAGTTGCTGAGTTTGTGTTCCTCAGAAGGGTTTCTCTAACCACCAGCAGCCATGCCTTCTGCTTTTCGGTCAAATGTGTGTATATGCATTTATAAGCCTTCTAGCCCTGTGGCCACATGCTGTGTCCTCTTCTTTCCCAGCCATTTAGTGTTTTTTTTCTTTAGTTTTTGGGTGGCTCAAGGATTCTTCAGCTTAATGGGGATAGGACTTGAATGCAGAAGAACGGTCTGCTGCAAGCAACAACCAGTTTCCTTCTTCAGAAGTAGCAAGTTCCTCTGCATACTGAAGTCTAGTCCTCAGTTCAGCCGAATGTCTCTGAGGATTCCTAAGTTCCCGTTGTTGAAGCCTACGTGTTCTCAGAACTAAGCTATCTACTCCAGCTGCTCGCACTGGCGTGGTGCTTCACGATAAATCCTTTTATCTGGGGTGTACAACACA
Organism: Athene cunicularia; assembly: GCF_003259725.1. NCBI lineage: Eukaryota > Metazoa > Chordata > Aves > Strigiformes > Strigidae > Athene > Athene cunicularia. Next base: position 102,982,725 of record NW_020799095.1, on the reverse strand, counting down.
CGTTCCCAGCAAGTCAGGACCAAGACTTGGGTATGGCTGTTCTCACTAAGCAGAAGCAGAGGAAGCACACTGTGATGACAACAGGTTTTCCACCCAGTTTCCTCATTTTGTAACAGCTGCAGGGAAAAGAAACAAACCCCAGAGCCTTCCTAGCCTCTGCTTACCAATTCCCATGCTCTTTTCAATAGCTGTAGTAGCTGACTGCATAGGAAGAATAGGTATTTTCAAATTTTTTCAGAACTTTGCAATACGCTCTTGTTTACCTTTCTTAACAGAGTATCAATTAATTACTTTGAATACTTTCATCATTCTGATTCTTTAATCAAAAATTCTTAAAATTGCACAAACTGCTTTTACTTGAGAAGAAAAAGGTGACAAGTTTGTCAAGGCAAGCATTCTGCTTGTCACACTGAATGGTAAAATATGATTGATGTTTCCAAATCCCATATACAAATTAGAATGCAGTCAGAAACAACCATTTGATTGCAAAGTCTTTAGATGTTGCAATGGATTTTCACAGTTGTCAAATCAGGACAGGAATCCACTGTTGCTGCACCAAAGCAGAGCATCTGATCACATGATATGAACATGATAGCACTTTACAGTATGGAAAGCTAAAGTCCCTCTCAGTATTTCTCTCAGTTAAGTTGTGGCCCAATATCCAAGAGACTGCCACCACTATTTCATGGTGAACAAGTCGGGCCCAGATGCTTTATCTCTCTGGTAAGGTCTGTCCACATCTCATTTTCTGCTCTTACATTTTTATGGTTATGGTCCCCAATTCAATTAGATTTTAGAATTTGGATATAGCAAGAGAAGACAGAGTCTCACCAAGCAAAGTCTGTCTTCTCTTAATAGTTCAAGGAGGTGAGGCATAAAAGGAGAAGAAGGAAAGTACTTGTGTGTCCTGTGGTGCACGCACACATCTCAAATAGCAAATGCTCAGCTCCAGGATCTTTGTGTCATCAGCTGCACTCCTAGGACTTTGCCAACGAAAAGACGCAGATACTGTGCGTCTTTTTCTGAAGCCTAAGGGGGATGCATCTGAGTTAGCAAACGCGTGAGGGCCTCCATGCAACAATCCATACAGCTGAAAAGGGAGCAGGCAGAATTTCTCTTAGGAGTTAGAGAATACATCCACTGCTCTCTGATGCGCACTGACGCCTGGAAAGCGCAGTGAGAAGTGGAAAAGCAGTTGCACTCTTAACTTAAAATATTTACACAGATATTGCTGATTAACCGATGCTGCACCTGGAAGCCCCAGTGTCCCCTCTTCCTCCTGCACGACAACAGGACTCGCGTCCCGTACAAATAACAGTGTTTGGGAAGGGGACACGCTGCCCGCCCAGGAGTGACCGAGTTTCCACACGCCTGCATCAGCTGCTCCTCACGGCTCTGGACGGGTCCCTTTCCCGTCTGACCCCACACGCCCCGCCAGTGGGAAAACGCAGAGCTAAGGTGACGCCGAGAAGCGCCCCAGGAAGGCACCTGCCCTGAGGCGGGCGATGCGGGCGATGCCGGCGGCCGCGCCGCGGAGGGTCCGGTCCTG
>NW_020799095.1:102949069-102981126 GCF_003259725.1 Athene cunicularia | reverse complement strand
GGGGCCGTTGGGCCCCCGGCGAAACACTGCGGCGCTTCCTCCGCTGGGGCCCGCCGGTCGCCCCCGGGGTCCGGCCGGCCTGAGGGGGGGCTCGTCTGGTCGTGCCCGGCCTGGGAGGGGAGGGGGCTCTGGCCCCAGGCGCCCCCGAAGTGCAGTTGTACCAGGGGGAGAGCTTGGCTGAGGGCGATGGTTTGGAAGGGGAGGTCAGGAGCCCTTCCTCCACCACAAAATCCCGACCTCTTTTGCTGTGCTGACAGAGCAAGTGATAAAGTGGTTTGCTGCCCTTGTGTCTGCCTTCGGAACCATCGTTCATACCTCTGGAGCCACTATCGCAGTGGTTTGGGGGCTAGGACATTCTTGTACATCTTGTCATCAGTAGTGGCTTCACATAAATTAGGCATTCGTAAATTAGACACTCGTAAATGACTTGGATACTGTAAGCCCGATCTAATCTAAAGTGTCCCCATGGTGAGAGCGCCTGGTTGAATGCTTAATCAACTGAAAACACTCATATCAAAAGATCTATGACTGCTGAAGACACGTGTGTTGCCACAGTTCTTCACGGAACCACTGAGAACATAGCCTCCCTCTTCATCGAGAAGAGGGTACTTGAGTTTGGTCAGAGGAGAAGAATGAAGGGAGGACGTGCCACTACCACTGTGTATGTGTTAACCGTTTCCCTCAAAGCATCCTATTAATGCTTGAAGAGTCAGTGTAAAAGAGAAGTTTAAGAAATGTGGTTGCTAAACTATAAGATGTTTGGTAGACAAGGATTTCCACGTTAATTAGTGTACAAATGGAAGCTGTAAAATAAATCTCTGTATGCAGAGCGCTGTTAGAGATGAGTAACCAATGCAGCTGTGTACTGTAGTATGAGATGGGAGGAGGAGTGTCCTACCAGGTTGAAATAGGTACTGCAGGTGCAGGTCGAAGTACTCAGATTAATCATAATTTCTATGCGATGCAAGAACATTGATTCAGTAAAATCTTTCTCACCTACTGTGAGATAGTGTGGTTTTGATTTGTCAGTGAAAGATAGAATGCTGGTAGAAGAGCTAGAATATTATGTTACTAGAAATAGGTGAGGAATCCATTATGATTAGTGGGTTTCAGTTGGGCATTTAGCCATTTTGGTTTGTTTTCATTTACTTACCTTTTTACCATGAAAGGAAGAAGCATTGCAAACGATTACATGAAAGAAATACGTTTACTGGGAGAGGTTTTAAACAAGCTTCATTTCTTTCTTTCTTTGTTAGTTTGTTTTATATGAATTCCCATGCTTGACTGTAGTCTCTCTTCCTAGAAACCCCAGCTGGTGGCCAGCAATGACCGTTTCTGCCGCTTTCTCGAGGAATATTGCCCTGTTGTGACAGAAACTTACTATCCCACAATTTGGTGCTGGGAAGGTCGGGTGCAGACACTCCTGCGTCCCTTTATCACCTCTAGACCTCAAGTACAGTACAGGAAGTAAGTGCCTTTTTTCTGGAAAGGGATTGATTTGGTAGCCATTGGTCATCTTACACTGACTGTGTCACAGCTACCATAATTGCTTAAGCTTGTGCCTATTTTTTTTGCTTTATGCCAGCCTTTACTACTCCATCATAGACTTGGAACCATCTCTATCCTGGATTCAATATACAATAGTTTTAAAAGGTCAGGGTTCCCATATGGCCCTATTTTAGCTCAGAGAGTTTTGGAGCACTGAAATACTGGTGGCAATACAGGAACTGATGTGGTTGTATGTTCACAGGATCACATGATAGTTGAGGTTAGAAAGGGCCTCTGGAAGTCGCTTTGTCTGATCCCCCTGCTCAAGCAGGGCCACCTAGAGCCAGCTGCCTTGGACTGTGTCCAGACAGCTTTTGACTATCCCTAAGGATGGTGACTCCACAACCTCCCAGGGCAACCTGTGCTAGTGCTCGGTCACCATGACAGTGAAAAAGTGTTTCCTGATGTTCAGAAGGAACCTCCTGTGTTTCAGGTTGTGCCCATTGCCCCTGTTCCTGTCAGTGGGCACCACTGACAAGAGCCTGGCTCCGTCCCCTTTGCACCCTCCCTTCAGGTATTGAATTGCATAAGATCCCCTGGAGCCTTTTCTTCTCCAAGTGAGCAGTCCCTACACAGAATCACAAAATCAACTGGGTTGGAAAGGACCTTGAAGATCATCTAGTCCAACCATTAACCTAGCACTGATAGTTCCCAACTACACCATGTCCTTAAGCGCTAAGTTGGCCCTACTCCTAACACCTCCAGGGATGGGGACTCCACCACCTCCCTGGGCAGCCCATTCCAATGCCTAACAACCCGTTATGTAAAGAAATTCTTCCTAATATCTAGTCTAAACCTTCACTGGTGCAACTTGAGGCCATTACCTCTTGTCCTGTCACTTACTACTTGGTTAAAGAGGCTCATCCCCAGCACTCTGTAACCTCCTTTCAGGTAGATGTAGAGAGTGATGAGGTCTCCCCTCAGCCTCCTCTTCTCCAGACTAAACAACCCCAAAACACTCTCAGCCTTTCCTCATAGGAGGTATGCTCCAGTCCCTTCATCATCTTTGTGGCCCTTTGCTGGACCCTCTCCAGTATGTCCATGTCTCCTTTGTACTGGGGAGCCCAGAACTGGGACCCAGTACTCCAGGTATGACCTCAACCAGTGCTGAGTGGAGGGGAAGGATCACCTCCCTTGACCTGCTGGCAGTGCTCCTCCTAATGTAGCCCAGGAGTTGTTGGCCTTCTTTACTGCAAGGGTGCATTGCTGATTCATGTTCAACGTGGTGTCCACCAGGACCCCCACATCCTTTTCCACAAAGCTGCTTTCCAGCTGGTCAGCCCCCAGCACATACTGGTGCATGGGCTTGTTCCTTTCCATGTACAGGACTTTGCACTTCCCTCATTGAACTTCATGAAGTTCCTGTCAACCCATTTCTCCAGCCTGTTGAGGTCCCTCTGGATGGCAGCACAGTCATTGGCTGTATCAAATATTCTGGTGTTTGAATGCCATCATTTTGCAAAGGTCACATGCAATCACTGTATCTGTCCACTGAACCAACATGTTCTACCTTAACCATAGTGTGGCCACATTCAGCCTTGTTTTGAATATGTAAAACTTCTGGATGTTCAGAGTAACTTTTACATGTGGGGTTTATGTTGTGTTCTTTGATGCCTAAATTCTAAGAGGGAAAAAACTTACATTTAGTGTTTGTCCTTAGCTGATCTCTCTCACACATAAATGAGACACAGTCTGGCAAATGAGGCATTTGGCACAAGACCTAAGGAGAAGTACTTTTATGCACCGGAACCTGGATGTAGCACAAGTTGTTTCAGCTCTGTTTGCATGGTAGAATAGATTTAGCATTTAGCAGCTTTCCTTAGTTTTAGTAACTAGGAAACATTTCAGTGGTATGGCCATGTCCATTTTTTCTAGCCCTTGTATACTCTCAAGGTTTGTGGGGGAAGAAACATAGTTCCATGGGGCAATGCTTATTTTGCATTGTTTGAGATTGTGTTGGCAGTACACACCATCATTTCATCTACTTCCCATTACTGAAAAAGGGCAAGGCTGAGCTAATGAGTCCAAGAAGGATGATGAGCTTTAAAATCTGGAGTAGGTGCTATCAGGACTTTCAAATGAAAAATCAGATGCAAGGTAGCCTTACATTCTCTCTCATACAATGTCTTCATTGCCAGGAAAAGGCAAGATTCTGTATGTTTCTAAAAAAAAAAAAAAAAGAAACCTTCTTGTCATTGTTGAATGCATGGTTAGCTTCTTGGGATATCATAATATTTATGGCATTATTAAGATACATGGTTTAAAAGTGCATGCTAGCAAAGTTTATGAAGACACAGGGTGAAAGATGCAGTAATGTGTGTCTGTGTTCTGCTGTTTAACATGTAACAAAGTGCCATCCGTTATATGAGCTGCTTCTTCAGATAAAGAGAAAAAATTGTGATAAATGTTTAACACGTTGCCCAGTGTGCTATCGAAAGATTCTCAGATGATCCAAAGGAAATCTGCAGTACACAAGCCTGTATAAAATAGAAGGCAATGCCAAAAACCACATTAGTTACAAGCTTCCAGTACTTCAGCAACAATTCATGAAAGGCCAGATCAGATCTTCATCTACTGTGGATGGGAATTACTCCACAAATTGACTGTGCTAACTCATGTCAGCTGTTAGGCACAGGTCTTTCCGAATAGTAAACATGCAAACATACCTAGTTAGGTGGCACTTTGAGTGTTAAAACATAGTTAAAAATGCAGAATTCATACCTGGTATTTTGTGCACTGTAAGCACTCTTTAATAGTATGCATGTATTTTTCAATCTAATCAGTGTTGTCTTCAAATGTTCCTTTCAGTGAGCTCATTAAAACAGCAGATGGAGGACAGATTTCATTGGATTGGTTTGATAATAATGACAGCTTATATTATCCGGATGCCAGCACAAGACCGACTGTCCTGTTATTGCCTGGCCTGACAGGAACGAGCAAGGAATCCTACATTCTTCATATGATCCATCAAAGTGAAATACTGGGATATAGGTGCTGTTGTATTATTGCTACTATTTTGTTTCTTCTAATAAGATCAAATATAAGTATGTATATGTATAAGATGCCTTTCTAAGGCAAATGAGATCTGAAGACATTAGTTTATGTCAGAAAGTATTATTACTAATAATAATAATAGTAGAATTATGTAACAGGCAGTACGTTCAGAGGGCTGTTTTAGTATCTACAGATGTGCCCCAGAGATTGCAGTGAAAGCAAGCTAAATCTGCATAGGCCTTTGCTGCTGCTTCTTAATTTATAATATCAGTATTTGTGTTACCTGTACACTTTCTAGAGAAGGGATTTGTATTCAGCTCCAATAAGACTGGTGTAGATAGGTTGCTGGCAGCAGGCCTCGGAGGAAGTCAGCTCCTGAATGCCAAAATTGCTTGATTCAGCAGCCTCAAAGTTGTGAGAGCAGGAAGGAGAGCTAGCCTGGACTTACTGGTAATAGTTAAGGAAGAGGTTTGTCACATCTTAACTGTCACTGCTTAATTTAGTTTTGTCATTAAAGCTTCTGGTCAGAGTTGGGTAAAATAAGTGGATTAGTCGGTGAGTAAATTCCTTTATGTAATCATATTGCTGCTGCTGTGCTTTAAAATAAGTTGTCATTGTTCCAGGATCTGTATTTGGAATATTACATTTTGTCTTTGCAGATTGGCTTCTGGTACAGACTATAATAAGTTCTTCCAATCTGTATATATGAACTTTTGTCTGCCTGGCTGGCTATCTCTTCTCTGTTTGGAGGTTTGGATAACTGCTTTACTAAATTATGAAAGTAAAGTAGAACTTTAACTGTTCAGAGTACTTTTAAAATCACTTTAAAACTTACCAGTAAAAAATATCAGAGGAGGAAAGGCCTCAAATCAGCATCTTCTTACTATTAATTTTTTAAGTATTCCTGAAAGAAATATCTGCATTTGGTCACCTAAGAAAAGAAGGTATAGCATTAAAAAAAGGAGAGCTTTAGGTCAGATTTCAACAGAATGTTATAATTTTCTTTTGAAACAGCAACATTTGAGAAAAATAGCAAAATAAGTAATTTTTCATGCCTTTAACCCATCTAAAATATGTAGATATTATTTAACAAAATTATTACAGTGAGATGGTAGAAGAGTAATATAAAAGTAAGATTTATTAATATAGATTCTAATCACAGTAATACTGCTAAAAGATTCAGTCTCCCACCAGCACGGAGAGAACAGAAACTTCTACTATACCAGACAAAAAAAAAATCCCATACCCAAGAACCTGCAACTTAGATGCAACTGTCACTGTAATTTTTGTTTGGCTTATGTCTTGCTATGTAATACAGTTATGTAGCTTTGGAGGACATCTACACATGAATCTTTGATGTTCCCTCTCAGAGCACTGCTTTAGGCTCAGCCCTGCATGGGCAGAGCTTGTGGCTCATGTTTGGCCAGCTCAGAGTGCAGGCAGAACAAGATACACATATGATCTTAAGGTAAACCCCAGGACTCTCATCCTGCAATCTGAGCTCAGCCAGCGAATCACAGAGTTGATATAGAGTCCCACTGACTTCAGTGAACTTCATTCCAGTATAAAGGTTCTTCCACACAGGTCAGACTTTAGAATCTGTAGGACTGTAGATATTTATGTGCTGAATGTATTCATATAACTGGCTCATTCTTCTTTACACATTTTCTTTTTTGTGTGTGTTTAAGTTATCTTTTTTTAATGGAATGAACAATGTGTATAATTGAATTTTCTGTCTTAATTTTTAGATGCGTGGTTTTTAACAATCGGGGAATTGCTGGTGAGGATCTTTTGGTAAGGATGACTTCTAAGATAAACCTCTCACTATATATGGAATCATTTGTGTCTATTTGTATGGCTGGATTTAAAAATGAGAAATAAGCATATGTTGAAAATGCAGAGAATCTAGTCAGCTGGTAGATCAATCATGTGCCTACATTTGTCTTTTATTTTAAAACTCAGAGGTCAACTGGTCAACACACAATTTTTGTGAACATTTAATTTTAGAAAATCATTGAAATTATATCTGTAACATTCAGATGAACAATCCTTACTTTTCTTTCCAACAATACTACAGTATCTAAAATGCACACATCCAAGAAATTCTGTTCAATCAGCGCAATTTTCCTCCATTGTTTTAACATACAAATCCAAATTTAAGCAATCGTAATTACTTCCCCAGCTGCCAATATGAGTTTAAAATAGACTTTGATATAGTTAACAAGTTGTGCCATAAAAATTGAGCCATATTATGTGTTATTGAATTAATGAACCAGATTGATATTAATAGCCCTATCCTAAAAGCTGAATGTGTTCCTATTTTTCTCAGCAATTATGACACAAACTCAGCTACAGAAGACATTTTTTTTGTCTTTGGGACAGACATATCACATTTGCTTAGAAATAACTGGCAGTTCCACAAATGACAAAGTCTTGAAGCTAAACATTTTCTGCAGCCAGGGTCAAGGCATGATGAAATATTGCTGAATAAGCTTTGTTTCTTCATATGCGTTTTGTTGACAGTTCTGCAGCTGGAATGAATGTGCATAATACTCGGTATTGTTTTGCATTTTTCAATCCCCTGGTTTCAAACTTTAAAAAGCTCAGAATGTTTTCCCATAATCAGATAAAGTATTTCAATGCAAATATTGCCATGTTAAGAGTAGTTTTCTGCATACTTTTGGAGATGGATCTACAAAGCAGTTTTGTGACACACAAAGTCCTTATTGATGAATTTCTGAATTGTTAAGAGAAAAGATTTCTTGTTTGGATGCATTGTGTGTATTTTACTGTAATCGGATTTACATCTTTAAGCTTTATAAGATCTTACTGTGAAGCTAACCAGCTGAAATTATCACATTTTCTGCAAAGGGGTTTCTATGTTTTAATATAAAATCCCTAGTTAATGAGTTTGAAGCACAGTTGAGCACCACAGCAGAAATTAGTCATGCAAGAAGTTATTTTTCTGGTCTCCTTAAAGATAGATTCAAATTTACACCAAATAATAGCTAGTTAAAGAATCAGTTTTAAAATGCTGATCACATTTGTTATTGAAAGATACTGTGAGTTATTGTTACGGAATAATCAAATATGAGATTAACCACAGACGATGTGAGCTAAGATGGTGTTTTAAAATATCTTCATACAATGAGTAGATAGATAGACATTAAAGTGTCAGGAGTTAACTGAAACTAAAATGCAAGATATCTCTCTAGTTTTATAAACTTTTAATCAAAACCACTTTCACTTAGAATACATTAGACCCTAGTTACTAAAAGTAATTTATTTTTCCTTGTAAACTTGACAGTTTTATTAATATAAAACACATTCACACTGTTTATAATTAATAGGGTATAAAACAGTGAGGAGTGATTCATGTGGATGAGAACTGGAAATGCAACATCAGAAGAAATTAAAAATGTCTTTGGTTTTAATTATCCAGATTTAGCTTTTTTCCCTTTTTTTTAATCTTTGACTTCAACATTTCAATATTCTTATTAAATGTATTTTAAGTACTTAATTTCATCTAATTCAACCTGTTAAAATTGCTCACAAATATCCAGGCTGTTTAACTGAAAGCAATTAAAAAAAAAACCCAACCACCTTAAAATACATTGTGCTTCAGGCAACAGATAAGTTCAATTAACTCATAATTAAGTATTTTTATATTTAGTTTTGATGTTTATAGTGAATTTTGGCAGGCCAGCCACTACCTATAGTTAAGGCAAGATCACTAATACATTAGTAGCAATTTGATAATTAAAATCTGTCTTTTGCTGTAGATGAAATCTAGAGAATACCATTAGAAAAAAACCTTATTTTACTGTGATTCTTACTGTACCTAAAGGACTTGTCTCCCTTATACTACTCCAGATAGTCCCCCAGATTGTGGCCTGCAGCAGTTGTCCAAGATGCTCAAAAGCTGTGCATATCCTTCAAAAGCAGGGAAGGGGTTACCCAAATCTCAGTGATGCCAGTGGAAGTCATTCCAAGTCTCAATTCAAGATCTGGAGAGATGCTGATGGTAGATGGAGAAGTGATAATATATGTGTTTCATTGTTTTAGTTAATAGAGTATTTTAGTAAATTAGGTAAATGGCACTGGTGACTTTTTTAATGTATTTATTTGCCTGTATTCTGTGTAGAATCTAAGTATTGGCTACTTTTCAAATGCTAGCTGACAGAACTTGAAATCTAGTATTTTCTTTTGCATTTGAATGTGGATGAAGATGGCAAAATTGTCATTGTAACTTTCTTTTCTGCAAATTGCAGCCCTTGTGCTATGTTTCCATTTCCTCAGGGTATTTCAAAAAAATCAGTGCCTATCTAGTTCTGATCTAGTTTTATCTAGTTTAGCTCACTGTTCTGTGTTCAGATTTTGTCTAATGACCTGGAGGTTGCAGATGCTGAAGATACGTCACCTGTTTTATTTTGTACTGATAACAAGTATAACCCCTGCCACCACCTCCTTGTGAAATGTTCTGGGTTTTTATTTGCTATTTAGTGCAGCTTCATGATAAATGCTAAATTTACCTTCTTATATAAATGATTCACTGTTCAGTTTGCTTTTTCCTTAAAGGATAATACAAAAGCTTACGACGGCATTTTTCCCTCCAACTCCTTACAGACACCAAGGACTTACTGTGCTGCTAACACAGAGGATTTAGAGGCTGTTATTCATCATGTACACAGCTTGCACCCCTCAGCTCCGTTCATGGCAGCCGGTGTTTCTATGGGAGGGTAAGGTATTATGCAATAGAAGTCTCAGCTTAATTATGATCATAAAATAAGACTGTGGTATCCTGATTTTAAATTGTTACTCTGCAATACTTACGTTACTGAACTGCAGCTAACTTGAGTCTGTCTCAAACATTCAATGTTCAGAAGACTTTTAGGAGGCTTTTAGCTCTGTCAGGGAAGGTTGAAATTGGCCAACATTCAAAAGTTGAGAGGGGTGGAGAAAGACAGGAAACACTAACAGACAGACAGCCTAACAGGCAGGCAATACAATCTTTGGAAACTATGGAGGCTGTCTTTGGAGCAGAGGGATAAAAAAGAGGAACTAGAGCTAACATACCATGTTTCTTAGCAACCTCTGGAAATTACAAGATTTATCTTCACTATGTTTGGGTTCTGCAGTGTGTGGGTAGGTTCAGAGATGTGGGTATCTGCTCTGTCTGGCTCAGAAGCAAGAAGTAGTATTGTTGTTGAAACCCGTATGGGTTGACATAGCATGTAGTATTAAGACTTGCTGTGTCCTGGCTGCTCTCCAGAAAGCACAGCTAGAACAATGATAGCACAGTTGCTTAGAAAAATCACTGCTATAAATGTTCAGACATCCTCTTTAACAAAAATCATAGGAGAGGAGAACTTCCATTAGAAATAATGCAGACACAGTGGTATCTTTCCCCCTTTCTGATAAATTTTATGGAGCATGAGCAGATAGAGCTCTGTATATTGACAATCTAATGACTCGTCAAGCTTTGGGATAAATACAGATTTGTTCAAGCAATATAGTTATTGATAATCAAATAAATAAGTAACTTCATAGCCTTTTAAATCAGGCCAACCTTTTTCCATTAATGTTGCTGGGATTCTGCCAATGTCTTCAGTATGAAGACATAAGAATCTTTCCAGTATGTCAGTGTCCAACTTGCTGTAAAACCCAAAATTTGGCACAGTACAATCTCATAAGTGCCAAATACAGGGAAATAATCTCTTCTCTAGACCTGTATGTTTTGCTCTTACTAAGAAAGCACAGCATGCCATTAGTTATCTTCAATGCTGCAGGGGTGCATTGCTGAGTCATGTTCTGTTTGCTCAGGTCTTTTTCAGCAGATGCTCTCTATCCAGTCATTAATCTGTCCTAGGTGCAGGGTTCTGCGTTTGCCTTTGTTGAACTTCATGAGGTTTCTGCCAGCCCATTTTCCAGCCTATTGAGGTCCCACAGAATGGCAGCCCTGTCTTTCCAGTTCACCAGCCACTCCCCACAATTTGACCTGCAAGCTTACTAAGGGTACATTCCATCTCATCATCCAGTTAATGAAGACATTACACAGTACTGGCCCCAGTAGTGACCCCATGAGCAACACTACTAGTAATTGATCCAACCACTCCAGTTGGACTTCAAGTTCCTGATTACAACTCTATGAGCCTAATGGTCTAATCAGTTTTCCACTGACATTGCAGGTCACCTATTCAAACCATATCACCCTAGTTTGGCTACATGGAGACCACAGAAGACTTGTCAAAAGCCTTGCTAAAGTCAAAATAAGAAACATCCACTCCTTTCCCCTAACCACGAAGGCAGTCAGCTCATCATAGAAGGCAGTCATGTTCCCTTCAACCTTGGTAAATCCATGCCGGCTGTTATCGTCCACCTTCTTTACCTTTACATGCTTGAAAATGGCTTCCAGATGATATTTCCAAAACACTGAGGTTAGGCTGAGCTGACTGTGTTTCCTTCTCCTTGCCATTCTTCTAGATGGGTGTCTTTTTTTCCAGGCATCAGGAATATCCCACAGTTGCTACAACCTTTCAAAAGTCATAGAGAGCAGTCTCACGATGACATTGGCAGCCTCCCTATGGAGCTCTAGTGCACCTCACCTGTTTCCATTGATATATCTATGTCCGGTTTGCATAACTGGGCCCTAACTCGATCTTCCTCTGCTATGAGTAATAATTCACTCTTCCATACTCTGCCACTAGGCACAGAGACCTGGGAGGCTTGAGAACAGCAGTAAAGACAGGGAGGACAGGTAGCCTTGGCCTTTTACAAATCTTTTGTCACTAGGTTCCCTGCTCTGTTGAATAGTGGACCCAGGAGGGAATAAAGGCCAGTTAGCCTAACCTCAGTTCTTTGTGAAGGTCCTCTGGATGCCATTTCCAAGCATATGAAGGATAAGGTGACTGGATTCACCAATGACAAAATATACCTGAATGATCTGATTGCCTCCTATAATGAGATGACTGGCTTCGCTGATGAAGGGAGAGGAGTGCATGTTGTTTGTTCCGAGCCTTTATTTGTATCAACGTACAAGAAAGGCAGCCACAGAGGCCCTGCTTGTTGCCTTTCTCTTGTTGTCCTGCATGTCCCTTGCTAGTTCCAACTCCAGCTGAACTTTAGTTGCTAAACTAGTTCCTAACTGCATCCCTGCATGCTTGGGCAATGACTGTTTCTCCCAGGCAGCCCCCTTACACCTTCAAGATACTTCCTTCTTGAAACTCAGGAATTCCTGATCAAGAGGCCTATAGCAGATATCGACCATGATATCTTCTTTGTTAGCCTCCTATCCGATTTTGAGGTGTTAGATCTGAATTGGCTTATAACTTGCATCAGGGAAAAGTTCTGTGTGTTTAAATGGCTTCTTTGTCTAAGGTGCAATCCCTCCTGCCTGCCTTCAAGGCCTTCATGAAGAGTGTTTGCATCCATCATAGCATAGTCTTATCTGCCTGTGAGTCCTCCATGTCTCTGTGATCCAATAAACTTGTTCTGTGACTACACAGAGACTTCTAATTCCTGTTTTTTCCCATACTGTGTGTTTGTGCATGTACTGGCACATGAGATGGGCCGCTGTCATGCCATTTTCTCAGGGAAGAGTGAGAGCCTCCTGCATTATACAATTCCTTGGATGCTTCATCAGGGCCTGTGAAGCCTTCACTTTTCTTCAGGCTTTGCTCTCCATCCCTTGACAAACCTAGTTTAAGACTTCTTCACAAGGTTTACAGGCCTGTTGGCTCTTATCTCCCTTGGTATGCTATCTCTCCCCAGCTCAGACTTTTTTGCATGCAAAACGTGAAATAAAAGGATGTATTGCAAAAACACGTTTCATCGGAAATGGTGAAAGCCAAAGAAGCATCTGCAGTAGAGGCTTGTTTCAGTGACAACATACAGATTTAAAGCACAGTAATTCTTCATGGGTAGCTTCTTGTGTAGTGCACCATTACACTAGAACTAAGAGTGCTGGGGTGCACTAGTTGAAGCACCAGGTTTTCGTGGATGAAGGTGCAATAGAAGCTAGCTGTTCTGCAACTAGTGCAAAAGACGAGTTCAGCCCTCAATATGATTTCTGTCCTTGGCTTAACCTAGTTATGATATCCAAAATAGTGGCAAAGTCTGTTAGTATGGCACTGGGGATCTGTGTTGTATTCCTGGCCTTTACCTCACCACCACCACTGGGCAATTTTAGGCAAGATGTTCCACCTTCCTCCTCCAATGTTTTTAAAGTCCTGAACCACAAAGAGAAAACATATGCTTTCTAGTAAACTGGAAGAGTCTTTAATCGTCCACATGGGGACTGTTTCCATGCTTCAAAATTAGAGAACTTGCATGTTTAAAATTAAGCAGGAGCAGAGATATCATCAGAGGTATACTGTGAAAATCATCCACTTGTCTTAATCTTAGAATAGTTTTTATTACCTATCCCTTTTCAAAATTTTCTTAATAGGGGGTTAATCTATATAGGACACATTTGCTCAGTTAAGAAGAAAAATAAACATTCACTTCAGAAAGGCATAAATGTAAATGAAAGCCCATTTGTTCTACTGATCCTCAGTATAGTGTTTCAGAAAGGGACTTTTTTTCTAACCTAAAGGTTTCTAAAACTTCTCTCTACCACATATATTCTGTGAATTCTGTTACAGAAGGTACTTCTTCTACTACTGCAACTTTTGTTTATTGGTTTCTGGTTCAGTGTTCTTACAGTGTATACTGGTGACTCACAGGTTCCTCTTCTGTGGGTGAGAGGGAACATATGCTACCAAACTCCTATATGTGCCGCAGGCGACTTTCCTCATTGGGTGTAACTGTGTGCTGATGGCAGGAGCTCACTCCCTTGTGCTGTTTGCTGTTCTTTTCCTGTTGGTTCCTACCAATTGGGAAGTCTTTCGTAATATGAAAGACTGGTTTCCCTTTTGCACTGCTGCCCTGTGATCTGGTAGGCAGTGAATGGGGATAAAGTCTCTGTGATGGTAGGCTGGTTCATGATGTCTTTGCTAAAGGTTGCTGTCTCCTGAAGTATGGTAGATGAAGCCAAGGTATGGAGTGTTGGTGATCCAGGAAGCTATATTAAGTTGTAGAACTTGTGATGTTTTGAGTTAAAGGCTTGGTATTAAAATGTCAGTTGTTAACTTTGGGGCCTCAGGCAGTAAAGTAAGATTTACAGCTTTTCTGTTAGTAATTTTCTTTCACTCTCTTCCTGTATTTTATTTTTTCTAAACTCGAAGGGTCAGATACTGGTGAACTCTCCCCTTTTTTCAACTCAACTATACATCAGGAGTAGAGACTGTAAGTTGCAGTTGGCCGGAAAGACAAGACTTAAGCCGTTTATTTGGCTCGTAATTTTGTTTCACTAGTTTTATTAATTATTCAACACTTCATTCTTTACATGCTCTGTGTTAAAGAACAGCTGTGTTCTCTCATATGTGCAAGGTGGGATAAAAACATTACCTTCAACTCAGAAGAGAGCTTCATAGTGAGGCAGGCATGCCAGGAGCAGCTTGGATTTGTCAGGCACACTGATCAGATTTATCAGATCAGGAAGACCAAGAGCTTGTAAAACAGTAAAACATACTAACAACTTGGGAATACCTGTTCCATGAGTAAGATACATTTATTTGACCTTTTCCTCCCTTTTAGTGATATAAATAAGACTAGTACATCTCTTTCTATTTCTAAATGCACTCCTACCCACATCCTACACAGTGCACCCAATTTCTCTCTGACAGTAGAGAGAGAAATCAAACTTCATGAGTCATATGTTGATTAGACTGACTACCTTTTAAAGTATTAGGCACAACTGTAGGGCTGATAGAAGAAACTATTGAAAAACAGACAAAAAGATGGCTGATTGTTATATTTGCTTTAAACTGAAGCAAACAATTTGATAGTATATATGTTTTTGTTTTTCATTTCTGTTTGTAGCATGCTTCTTTTAAATTACCTGGGCAAAACTGGCAGAGACACTCCTTTAATGGCAGCTGCAATTTTCTCTGCGGGTTGGAATGTTTTTGAATCTGTAGAATCTCTGGAGAAGCCACTAAACTGGCTTCTTTTCAACTATTACTTGACTACTTGTCTACAATCCTCTATCAGCAGGTGAGTTGCCTTCTGAACTATTTAGCAAGGTGGAAGGATGTTAGCATGAGATCTACAGCAGGTATAATATTGGCAAAATTAATGCTGTAACACTTCAGATAGCTGTTCTGTGTGCATTTGTCTGCAAGTTTTGAAATCAAAAAGACCTTTGCAAGAAAGATTGTCATCAATGTGACTAAATTTCTCTGCTCCTCAAGGGACTCGGCACAAGACCAATGTACTTCTATATTTATGGAAGAAGTGAATGGATTTTTAGATTTTTCAGGCATGCACATATTGACTTTTGAGTATATAAGTAAATACACTAATTATTTTAAATCAGCATTGACTGCAAAAGCATGGCAAGGACTAGTTTATCCTTTGCTTTGTAAAATTAGGGTGTATTTTGTATTCCCAAATATTTAGTTCTTTTATCTTTGGCATCTTTCTCATGGCTTATGCAGATTTTTACTATGTTGCAGGATCTGCCTGCATATGAATGAACAATTCTGCTCTTGGATTCCAAACAGATTTTGAATATGACAGAAAATTAAAACCAAGCATATTCTGGTTAGGGAGTTTTTCTATAAATGTAAAGCAGAGGATTTCTACATCTGTTTATATAACACAAAATAAGCCCTCCAATTTTTCTCTTTTTCTTTTTAGGCATCGACAAATGTTGGAGAAATTATTTGATATGGATCTCGTGATGAAGGTATGTAAAAATGTTACTTTGCTTTACCTGGATACTGTTTTCCAAATGCTGACGCAGTTCCCTATTTGAATTCTGTACTTCAGGCTAGAACTGTTAGAGAATTTGACAAGCGATTCACTTCAGTCATGTTTGGCTACCGTACAATCGATGATTACTATGAAGATGCAAGCCCATGTCGCAAGCTGAAGTCAGTAGGAATTCCAGTATTATGTCTAAATTCTGTGGATGATGTTTTCTCACCAGGTCATGGTAAGTTTAGGCTTTTAAAAATATATTTATCTGTATATGCAGTCATTAAGACAAACTACATGCCTGTGTGTGGAGGTGTATTTCAATGTTACTTGTACCTAGGATCAAAACCTCCAGGGATGGATCAGTCTTGCAATTTACTTACAGTGTAAGACACATATAAAAGAGCTGATGATAGAGAGACCTGATTAGTACAGAATGCAGAAGTGCATGGGGTAGCAATCATTAGCCATTAGTAGACTCTACAGTCAAAAGAAATAAATACACACATTTAGGGTGTGAGTTGTCTCACTGTAAGGAAGATACCAGATGTATTGCCCTCTCAGAAGCTCACATTTCTATTCATCAAGTATGAAAAGAGCCTGTAACAAGGAACTCAGATTCAGATGTCTGGACTGTATACATTCAGAGTTCAATGAAAGTGAAAACAAGTATTTTTTTTTTATTGCCGTTTTTCAATCCAGTCCCTACAAAGACTATCTGGCAGTTGTTTATGTTCCAGATTACTTGAAATCCTCAGCTGTTGATCTCAGTGCCACCTCCAGTGCCTGAAAATTAAAAGTAAGAAAAAATGTTAAGTTTGCATGTAGGCCAAAATCTAGGGTAAGCAAAGAGATATAGACAAGGTGAGCTCCTAGAAGGAGACACGTTGAAATTAAGAATTGAACTAGAAGATGAAGCAGCAATATCAGCTAGTAACAGATAGGCTGAAAACTCTGTTTTCCCATTTCTTCCTATTTTCTGCCAAACGCATGATCATTATGGACATTTTGCTTTTGATCTGAAGATCAGAAAACCCTGTTGCTAACTGTTTTAAGAAGATACGCTTGTTCCTGCAGTCTGTGTATTGGCTATAGCATCTGAGAAGAGAGGGAGAACAAAAGCTAATGTAGAGAAAAAACACTACACTGAACAGCTGGTTGAGGGGACAGTCTTCAGCAGTGAACACCTGACACCTTTAAATATGGAGTTTATACACTTGATTTATTTCAGGGAAATTTTCTTCTGCCACCACAAGTCAAGTGAGATTCTTATAGAATGAGTCATGAAACCAAAGTGAGTAGGCAAACAGAACAACAAACAGAAGAATGAAGAAATTAGAAGAGGCTCTGTGTGTACTGTTTAACTGTGTGCAGATGTACAACACATACAGAAACACACACACACACATTACTATCTATAGTTTGAAGACCTGTTAGAGACAAATGTGACATGAAAAGGGCCACTCTGGTAGAGTGCTCTAGAAAAAGACAGTCTGATTCCTTCTCCCCTTGAACAAAAAGCATCCGTGCTATGCATGAACAATATAAAGAGGTGACAGCCACCTAATATGAGGGAAAAAATGGTGACTCTAGATTAGCCTAACTACCTCTCCTTTACACTAACGAAAACAGAGGCTTAAAAAAAAATTAAGATCTGGGCAAACATAGCAATATTCTTCCAGAATACTATATCCATCTTTAACAATTTGTACTTCAGGGACTTTCTGAGACAGAGTCAGTCCCTTTGTATTTACTAAGCCTCTGTGGGATTTTTTTTTTTTTTCTTGAAACTGGCCAGTTGCTGTTTCTGTTATAAGCATACAGTGTTCTGGAAATGAGAATGGATGGGGATGTGACCCTAAAATCTGTGTCCAAATATAAAATCTGAAGATAAATTTTTATGGATCTTTGGCTCTGGGGATGACTTTCCCCACAGTACTGCAACATGTGTGATCTGCTGTGTCATGCTTCTGCCATTAAGTATCTGGAGAGGGACAATGGCTTCACCTCTATGTTTAGCTATAGCTCAGTTTGTGATTTCTATTGTAAAGTGAAGAACACTTACTGTGGCCCGAGCAAGCTAGCTAGTTAGCACAGGTAACAGCAGTGTGCCTCTGTCCCCAGAGGATTCATTAACATTTTCCAGCCTGTTATCACTGGGTCTGTGACCTTTGTTAGCTAGGTTAAAGCTAGTGCAGATACTCCATCCCCTTGCCTCTTCATTTTAGAATATAACCTCCAACTCTCAAGAGCCAACCATTGACCTTGACCCCATGAAATTAAATCTGAACACAGGAAAACACTGTTTACTGTGGGAGTGGTTAAACACTGGCATAGAGAGACTGTGGGATCTCCATCAATGGAGACAGTTAAAACCTGATTGGATGCAGTCCTGGGCAATCTGCTCTAGGTAACCCTGCTTGAGCAGAGGGAGTTGGACTAGGTGATCTCAAGAGGTCTCTTAACAGCCTCAACAGTTCTGTGACTGTGTGGCTTAACCAGCCAAAACACTGAATCCCCTACAGTACAGCTGTAGCAGATCTCTCCTCCCTTGGAGCTCTTTTTTAAAAGAAACACAACTCTTCATGAACAGTGGATTATAGGGATGGTCTCCTGTGTAACATTAAGTATCAAAACTATTGTTAGAATGCCTTAGAAGTCTTTCCGTGTAGAGAGGGAGGTGAGGTAGAGCACCAACACTTCTGAAACAAAAAGTGTTAAGTGTCTGTTGTAATGACTGTCTTAAACTCTGACCCTAACCAGCCTTTCTCCATTAAAGTGTTTGGGCAGTTAGAGATTCATTTATTCCTTGTTCACAGAGTTAATGCTGTGGGCTGTAAACCGCTGTCCTTGTGGTGACAAGTTTACCTTAGGCCACCAGGACAATGTTGATTTACAGCTGTCTGTTATGTGTGTCTATCCTTGGCTCCTTTTTCATTTGTGTTGTGCACCCTCAATGTGAAACATTGCACCAGCAGGAGACACAGGGCACCCTGATTAGCAGCCTAAAAATTATGGCTGCTGACGTTACTGGAGTTTATTCATCTTGACACTTTTGCAGGCTGTTTTATGTTAGTAAACATAAAGGGCTGTGTTACTCTGGGAGGTGACTTTATTCAGGCAACCGGCTTGTTTTTTCTGACTTAAAAGTATGTGGACACATGTAAGCCTGTGGCAACCAGAGGCAGTTTCCTCTCACAACTGTATAATGGATTCAAAGCCACAAAACTTCTCATCCAGATTCCAGCCTTTTATTGACTTTTGGGACTGGTTAGTTCATGCCTCATCACTCCCAGTAAAACCTATGAGCTTTTAAGCTACCTTCTACCTCTGTTGTAGATAGCTGTAGTTTTCGACAGCTGGGAAACAGGCCTAGAAAACTTGTTAGGGAAAAAGCTGTGCCAGAATTCCTTTGTGTTTAAATATCCTTTATAAAGCTAGCCACATCTGTCTTCCTGTAACAGAGCTTGGGGCATACGAACCCAAGTCTGCTTTGTCACTTCACAGTATGGACCTAAAGAGAGACTCCCCTTAAAAAGTGCAGATGCTGTCTCTGTTGCCTCTTTGTACCTGATCATTTCTTCCCATGTAGCTTTTTGGTACACTTTGTACTTCCCAGCAATTATTTTTGAATATGCTGTGAAAATGTGCCCTTTGATCTCAATCCACTATCAGGAAGAAACAATTTGTTTGCAGTCCTTCCTTAATGTTGCTGTTTAAAGTTCATAGAGCTTGGCAGCTGACGTAGCTGTAGCTTAATTCTGGAATGCAGTTCTCATATTGCATAATACTAACTAATGAAAACAAATGATTTCTTCATTGCATGATACTTCTCTCACCATAACTAATTTAAACAAGTCATTGCTTCAGGAAATATATAACATAATCAAGTCAAGCCCTTTATTTTGTAAGTGTGAAAAATAAGAAGATGGAATGATAGCACTCATTATAGTGTCACATTTAACTTAAGTGGCATTTTTGTCCTCAGAGGCTTTAAGCAGTGTATTAGGCATTCAACTTAAATTTCACTATAGTAATGCTTAGCTAATTGTTGCTGGTGTTTGAGTGTTCTCCCCAAGCTGAAAGCCTGCCCTTGAAGCTAGGTGCCATGCCAGCTCCCTCCTGATCCACTGTGCCAAATAAGTGAATGTCTGAAGCTCAGTAATACTTTTTATTGAACTCTGAGCCTTTTTTTGTCCCTCTGAATCCAAACTTGGAGTAATTGCTCTTATGTGTTATTCTGCATCATGTTATGTAAACGGCACAGTTGAATGAAGCTGTCTGGAGAGATCAAATGGCCAAGGAATGGCCAGACAGATAACAGTTAAGAGTTTAAGGAACGGGGAGTAATCAACCAAACAGTGGAACAGAAAGTCTGACAGCAGTGACTTCGTTAAGCCGATGGTGCTTCACATATATGTTCTTCTATTGTTCTGTTTTAAAAAATACTTTTTGCAAAGAATATACAACAAATTAATTCTGAATGAGGTAATTCTGCACATGCATACATACATTGTGGTTCTGTGATCACAAATAACAGGTCTGTGCCTGTTGGATTTTGGACAGCAGAAACATAAGGTTATATGTGGACAAAAAAGAACAGTAATATCGTTTGGTATACCATCCTATATCCTAGAGTTCATCACATCCAGTCCTCCATTCATCTGCCCTTTACACTGCAGAATTTGCTCCATTGCATTGTGGGTTTATTTGTGGATGGCTAATGGTCCCTAGAAACAGCCTTGAGAAAAGTACCACATCACTGCCAATAATCATTTGCATTTTGGCACTGGAGAGCAACCCAACATTTTCAGTTCTCTCCTGAGAAGCTGCAGAGCAAGAAACTCTGCTGGGGATGAGTCATACTAATGGTCACCCAATGGTACCAAGATTGACTTATACCAAGGGCAGGCTCTCCTGTTCACCACAGGGGAGGTAAGAGGGGTAACAGTAGGTCAAACTTGGCACCAACTAAAAATCCTCACTGCAGATGGAAGCAAATGACTGCATATTCAGCATAGTGCTGCAGCTTCTGATAAGAGCAATGATCTGTGGCAGAATTCTGCTGTAAATGCACATTAGTTAGAATAGGGAGACCTTCAGGATGGGGAGGATAGGGAAGACATTCGTAAAGACCTGTGTGGCTCGCACCTTACCTGGTGCAGAAGATAACCAGCATCCTAGTGCTTGTAGGCTTCTAGGAGAGAGCTGCTGTAGCTCTTTGGAGACAAGGGAGCACATGGCACCCAACTATGGTATTGCCAATCAGTTTGGGAATGAACGACCAGCAAACTGATTTGGGAGGTATCATTATGTTGGCAGCCTCTGAATGACATGTATGCAGAGGTCACAGTGAGTTTTGCCTGTAGGGGCTTCCCCAGCTGGGTTGGCACAGCAAAGGAGACATTTACTGTCATCTCCCTTCCACACCCCCAGCAAAGCAGTTTCTTATCAGGAAAGGATATTTCTCTCTACTCTTTGACACTAGTCTGACAAAGTGAATGATGATCCCGTTTTTGCACAATCTTAGTTAGTGAAAAGGTGTGTTCAGGCCAGTATGCAGCTGATCCCAAATCCACTAGGATAAATGGAGTTCTCCTGTTATCTTTGATTCTTGGAGATATCTGTCTCTCCTCACACACTCCTCACCATGCCCTTCCCTACAAGCCTATCCATTAGTCCCCTCAGTGACCAGGGAGACAGCTGCAGGACAGCTGTGGGAAGTGTGATTCATTACCTGAAGCAGGAATGGGGGACTCAGGCTTGAGTCTGACCCCCCCACACTTCCCTATTGGGAATCTGTTTAACATGGCCCATGCGCTACTAGAGGGAAGAGGAGCAGATGGCTTGGTACAGATAAGTGGGCAAATTCCCATGCAGTCAGCAGGGGCTGATGTGAATCGTAGCTACTGTCTTTGTACATGGTAGTGTGTTCATGTACAGAATCTGAGGGAGCCAGAGCAGAGATTGCTGGGCAGATGAACTCAGGCAAAACTCCAGATGAGCACTTGCTGAGTCTGGTGTCCAGAAACGATGCGTGTCTTGGATTGAAAGAAATAGCACATTGTTTTCTGCATCTCTTGTTTTTCAGCCTGTGCTATTAGCCAGTCATGGCTGGCAGGCCCTAGGCTTTTATTTCATTGATTCTTCTTTTTTAGTCTTGCCTCAGCATTGCTTTAAAAGGCTCGGATACTGCATATAGTATTTTCAGTTTTCCAGCTGAACAAAGGAAGAGTCAAGGACTTCTTGTAGAGACAGAAGCAGGTTTCTTCCACCTAGTAAAGGATTAAAATCACTTACTAAATGCTGGAATCTATAAACTACTTAGATACATGCAACTTTCAAAGGAGGGTAAGTGTGAAAGAAATGAACAGCACTCAGTTGCAAAGAATCTCACATACTCTGCAAGAGAATCCCTGTTGCTCTCTGGAGCTCAATCTGTGCTCCACTCAGGGCACAATCAAGTACCTTATGTTATAGGCAGGAACCTTATAACACAACATTCATAAAAGACACTAACCCTGCTATGGATATGGTTGGTTTGACATCCGTGCTGAGGCCCTGGAGTGGAACAGAGCATATCATTCTAGTATGGACCTCTGAGGCACAGACTGCTCCCCTGACTGATTTATTTTAAGTTGCGCATCTGTTCGTCACAGTCATTGCTTTCAAGATCTCGTGTGACATACTCTGTCTGGGGGTCCTTCTTTGGCTAAGGAAAGGGTGCCGTGCTGTTACACTAGTTGCTGAAAATGCAGGCAAATCGGCATCTTAAGCACAGAGCAACGAGACTGCCAGCATCCAAATGAAAGCCAGGAACTCATCTATAAAGAAGGCAGTGATAGGCAGGAATAATGACTATTCAAGGATAATGACCTTTGAGACAGCAAGTGTATAAAGGAAAGCAGACTCCTAGAAATAGGAGTGAGAGGGAGATGTCTCTGAAGGAAGTTCGATCAGAAAGGGATGTGGACAACGGGACTCCCCAGAAAGTGAACCTGATTAAAAAAATCTCACTTCAAAA
Source organism: Athene cunicularia (assembly GCF_003259725.1). NCBI lineage: Eukaryota > Metazoa > Chordata > Aves > Strigiformes > Strigidae > Athene > Athene cunicularia. The sequence goes on along the minus strand of NW_020799095.1, from coordinate 102,958,760 downwards.
ATACTTTAAAATAAATGGGGTGGCAATAGAAATCCTGCAAATGACTTTCTGCTTTTTGTTGTAGTGACAAGGCATTTTTATTTTAGCAGTGTATGACCTAAAATCAGATTTATTTTCTTGTGGAATCATGGCCTTTTTTAGACAGCACAGTGAAATTCCTACTACTCCCTTCTGTCTGGGCAAAGCATGTCTTCTTTTGCTATTGTGTTTTCTGTCAGTCCCGAAGAACCACAGAATCTGTATGATTTTTATTTTCTTCCTTTACATGAAGTTTATTATTTGAAAACTGGAATTTTAAAAGGCATTATTTACTGAAATGTATTGAGACCTGCTCTTTCAGGAGTATATTTGGCATCTTAAACTCCAGAGGAATTCCCTTAAATAATTTGTATATCAAGAGTGCAAACGTCACAGCTCCATAAAGCTCCACTGTTGTGTCAACCAGTCCATGTGATAACATGGTCACCCCATCACACTGAAATACCACTTGTAAAGCCATATGCTTTCTGTTGTCAGTCTGCACTAACTGACCTCTGTTTTCTTTCACAAGGGGAACGGCCCAGGTGATAGCATTGATTAAGCCACACATCTATGCACATTCAAAATAAGATGCACTGAAGCCTCCCCTCCCGCACATTTCAAGATCAGCGCATATTCCAGGTGTAGTTCACTGACAAATTTAAGCTCCCTGTAGGCTGTCTCTGAAAGGGTCACCTCACCATAGTCCTCATGTGACTGTGCCTGCCACCATTCATATGCTGGCATTAACATGGAGAACCAGACCAGGGAGCTGATCCAGCTGGAAACTAACTCAGCAAAAGAAAAATTCTTGTAGTATCCAGTCTAATAATCCAAATTCTAAATTAAATAATTTTCTAGAAGTCACTATTCAGTAGAGAATCACTAACCTTCTGGGTGACACAGAGCAGATTTCTGTGTCCTTGTGCAGTTTGTCTGCCCTTCCTCTCTTTCTGTTTACCTTGCGTATTTAGATTATGAGCTTCTTAGGGCAAGAACTATTGCCCAGTCTGTTTGCATTGTCTGGTCTAAATGTGAAGGTGTAAACGTATGGCAAATCAGATATAGTTATGATAACCCAGGATAATCTTTGATATTAGCTGATAGGATATCTTACAGACAAAATCTTACTGTGACATTAAAGGCTTTGTGTTTGGAGTCTCCTACAAAAAGAATGAGATTCACAATAAAGGTCCCAGTTCCTCATTTTTTTCGAAGTTGAATACTGCAACACAGGTTAAAAACTACAGGTTTGATTGTCCTTTCACTTATGATCTGGTATAAATAGTGTAAGTATGCATTAACATGGGTGCTGTTCCATCAGTGGGACTGAAAGAAAGGTGAAGCTGAAACTTGTACAGCAGCCAGAAAAATCACACAGATGAGGTGAGTTAATGATGAAGAGAGAAATGGCCTTTAACACAGGTGTGGTTCTATGTCCTGTGGTGCATTTAAGCATATTTTAATGTTGTGCGTATTTATTCATACGTAATATGAGAAACAAGAGAAATTATTCAGTGGCTGGCATTTTATAGAAGGATAAGGACTTAAAATTTTTTTATCCCCTTTTTAGCTATACCAGTAGAAACCGCCAAACAAAATGCAAACGTTGCTTTGGTTCTGACTTCATGTGGAGGCCATATTGGTTTTCTGGAAGGAATATGGCCAAGGAAGTGCACTTACATGGACAGAGTCTTCAAGCAGTTTGTGCAAGCTATGTTTGAGCATGGAAATAAAATGTTTAGCATGTAGCTTTGGACCACTATTATAGCACAGTGGCACATTCTGACAAGGGCAGTTAAGCTTAATGCACAAATTTTAACTCCTGTAAGCCAGCAAATGGATAAAGTCCATTACTACATGCAAAAATATTTTTTCCTAAGATTTTGTAGCAAGAAACTAAATATTATGTTGTCACTTTTATATTTATTTTTAATATGCCTTACTAAGAATGACCTTAAATGAAACAGCATTCTGCATACATCAAACTGCACTTAACCAAAACCGTCAAGTAGACAGATTATAATTCCTCAGGATTTTAATTTAAATCGGTACATATTTAGGAGACTTAATTTAGATGGCTTTTAATATTAGAACGGCAATGTGCAAAATAGCATATTTTATCCTGTTACATATAGTACAAGTTGGCCCATTCCTTAGGGCACTGATCGTGAAAATCTTAAAATACAAAAACAAAAGGAGGAGGGAACACAAAGAAGCAGTGATTCTTCAAATAAGTCAAAATCTCAGCATGTTATTCCATAGCATTAGATTGATACCTGCTTTTGCTGTTCTACCCTGAGAGTATTCAAATCTAGGGCTAGTTATTGTTTTTTTAAACTATGTCAACGCCACACTTGTCTTACATGATTATTTTTTAAACAGCTAATTTATAGTGTTTACATATAACCAAAAGATTCCTTTAAAACAGTACTGTAATAACTTATGTAATTAAAAGACATCTTGCATTTCAAAGTTCATGTAAACTTGGGTGTTGTTATATATGTAATACATACTTCATATAACTGGTAGACTCAATGATTCTGTCATGTTTATATTGCCCTGGGAGAACATTTCAGTTTTAAAGAAAACATTAGAATGTTGGGAAATTGATATAATCTGCTTTAAATTTGGGGGAAAAAAAGAAAAAAAAGATCCAAATCCTTTGCCTCTGCTATTGCTTTGGATAATTTCTAAAAATGTACCAAACTGTTTAAAGAAATCTGGGAGCTGAGCTGAGGGTCGGAGCCCCGTCTCTCTGGTTTGTTCACTTGATCATTTGTCAGCACTTTGGTAGTAGGTTAACAAATCACTGAAACCTTTGCAAAGTGATTTCTGCCCTGGCACCTTAAGAATTTGTGAGGTTGACCGAGGCATCACTGTTCTCTTCAGCCCTGAAACAGAGTGAGAGCCAACATGGACCTTTGAGGAAAAAGGACAGTTGGACAGAATGTATTTAGAAACTGCTTGGAAGTCCTAATTTAGGGCATACTGAAATTTAAAAAAGGCTTTTAAGCAGTTTTTGTGGAGCTCCCACCTCATGCTGATCACTGATTTGGGCCCAGCCACCAAGATAAGTCAGTAAAGATGTCTGCATTTTTATTTTTATCTTTTGAGCAGGGTCAGTACAAGAAAAAAATGCGGATAAAAAAGCAAGTCAGATCTTTTGTCTCAAGCAGTACGTGAACAGTCCTCTTGCAAGGCATGTTTCCTAGTAACAGCAAAGGAAGAACAAAAATACTTTTTGTCTTTAGAAAAAGAAATTGGGACATGCTATACGAAAGCTAGTTTTGTAAGGTGGAAGGTTAAATTAAAAAATTAGAAAGTGCTTTCAGGTTTTTGACTTTTCAGACAAGCATTGGCCCTTGCCCAAATAACAAAGTCTAACATTTTTTCTCAAATAAGAACATGAGGAAAGTGACTTGTAAAAGCAAAATGAAATTTTGTGCATGTTACTACAATATATGAAATCAGCATATTAGTAGGGTGCCTTATTTATTCTTACTTTCATTTCCAGTTTTTATGTTCATACAAAAACAATAAGCAATAAACAGTGTATTGAGCATTATATTTGTAAAATTGTTTGGGTCCAGTACTGTTCAAAACTCAACACCAAGTATTAATAAAAATAAAACCATTTACATTAAAAGCACACCTTCCTGTGTAAATAAAAGTAATGTGATTAATGGCAGAACTTCTGTCTTTCTGCACTGTCTTTCTTAGGTCCAATCCCATATACAAATCCCCATGAGACATTTCTCTTTAAAGCTACATCTAGAAAATGCCAATAAAGTTGGGTTTTCTCCCCAAATGTAGTGTTTTTCCTTACACCAGGTTAAGGAAAATGCAGTGTTCAAAGCACAGTGTGCAAAGTGGCAACAATCAAATTTCACTATGGTTTCTTCAAGCTTTCCCAGTCAGATTTTCTGAAAAATAAAATACAGATACTTACCGCGGTTCTTGCAGGGGACACACAAACTAGCAAGAACTGCCATAAACATTTTTGCTATGTAGTATCTTTGTACCTTGTACACAGAGTTTCACTGGTGAGCCAAAATCCAGCATGTGCCTTCTATGCAAAGCAGTATGAATTCAGAGGGTCTTTATTTGGCTTTTCATGGGATCTGAGTATCCAGATGGTAAATAACATACAAAATGTTGGAGGTGGAAGAAAATCATTAATTATCAATGTACTCATTACTGGAAAGATGGGAGCATAATAAAAATGAAATTCCAAGTCACAAAGGTTGCAGACACCTCTTAAAGAAAACTTCCTTCCTAGTTTAGAACCACATAGTAGTTGAAGTTGGAGGGAACCTCTAGAGATTGTCTAGTCCAATCCCCCTACTTAGAACAGGACATATTACATACATGCTCCAGAACTTCCACCTCTTCTCAATTTGCTCTTGGTGTCAATGCAATTTCTTTTTATCTGTGAGGCCTTCAGTCACCCAAGAGCCATCTGTGGCCTTAGCTGTCTTCGTACCAGATCATAAACCCCAAGATTTTAAGGTGTAATTCATTATGTCCACTCTTGGAAAACAGGCTTAGAAAAACTCAGAATTTCAAATGGAAAAATATGGTTCTATGAATGCAGAGAAACTAACCCATGGTATATATTTCACACTGAACAGAAGGATTAATACTCTTCTTAGAAACCAAGACATAGCACAGTTCATAAGATTTAGCAGAATGGACTATGGAGTACAGTCTATAACTCTACAGGAGCTGGTGTCAAGAAAATGTCAATAAAGTCCCGGTGTCTCCAGGTAGGTCAATATGGCCCTGTCAGTATGGCCCAGAGTATCACACTTCAGACATCAACATGCTGATTGTTTCAGTGTGATCACTCTGAGGCCCAGACTGATCATTATGGAGACTGGAAAAGGGCTCCGAGAGTCTTACTCCGCAGGCGTGGTTTAGGAAGCTTCTCCTTACTTCCTCCCTGTTGCAAGTTGCCATTTCCAACTGAGATTTAGAAGTCAACTGTTTCAGCCCTTCAAGTCAAAAGAATGGAGAAGCTTGCTTCTTTCAGCAGTTCCCAAATGTTTCAGCCAACAGCCCCCTTCCTTTTTTCTTTAATTGTCTGCACCACTTGCATACATACATATTCATTGTCTGACCTGGCCACAAATCTCTGCAAACTAACTGCCAGCCTTCCCTCCAGCATTGTCTGGCCTGGCCACAAATCTCTGCAAACTAACTGCCAGCCTTCCCTCTAGGTGTAGCTACTCTTTTCTATCCCTGCTCCCCCTAGTCCCTGAAAAAATCACACATTTAGCATGCGAGCAAACTGCCCAAGTCCCATCCCGTTTTTTTTCCTGCCTCCTTGCAAAAAGAAAAACACCAACACAAACCAAACCACCTATTCCAATTCCTCCCCCCTCCCCCTGCCATTTTCAACATGGGGCCCCTGCCTTCTTAGCTAGATCCCCCGTAAAGCTCTTTAACTCCAGGCAGTCAGGGCACCCTCCAATCTGAGTTGTCCCGCATGCCACCTATGCAGGAATTTCACAGGGGACCTGCCTCTTTCGACTACAACTCCTATAACTACTTGGCTCATGCCACTGACTCAGACCTGCCAGGAAGAGGACTTTTAGCCCTGCACATGGTGCTCACTCAAAGCACACTCTGCTCTCCCCAGGCTGCTTCAGCTCAATGCAGCACTGCCCTGCGAAAAAAAAAAAAAGAGATAACACTTGTTCAGCCAGTCACTGAGTTGCTGTCAGGAATAGGCACCCTTCAGCCTGGGCCACGTGCTGTGGTTCTCATCCCAGGATACAATGAAGAAGAAAGAGGAAGGTATGAAAAAGCCCAAGAGAATCTCCCTGATGGCTTGCCACTTGCCACACACCTCCCACATACATGCTGGATCCCCTCCCCGCAATAGGCTAGTGATGATTCTTATCAGCCAGGAAAATAACCCCTGTGGCCAACCTGCTGTAGAATATCTCAGCCACGTTTTTTTTTAAATTTTCATTCTAACAGAAGAACAGGAAAAATCTGCAGAATGCACCAGCAGCCACAACAGCCAGTGTTTTTTCATTATCAAACATCTCTTCCTCTGTCTCTTTCTTTCTACTGGAGACACAAAAATCAGCCTCTCACTTCTTCCTGGATGAAGGTAGAGAGACTTCATGAATCTGCTGAATGGATGGAAATCAGGGCCCTATGCTGTCTCAGCTGCTCCTCCATTTCCTTAAAGGATCAATATATTTAGCGATTTGAAAACCACCAGTTCAAATCAGCTTCGCCACAGCCTTAGCTAACCTGATGAGGCATTTATCTGATGCCTTAGGAGTGCTTGAAGGGTTATTTACAGCTGAGAGGTTTAAGCAGCTACTGCCTCATGGTTGCTTCCTCGCTCTGATGAGATGCCTGATGAGCAGTAGGGCAGGTGCAGAGTGTGTTCGAATGTCAAACGGGGCTGCAAGGTCTGTGTGTTAGCGGGACTGCTGCGATTGAGCTTGGGATGAAAAGCTCAGTCCTCTAACAGTATACTCAGACTGCCTTAAGGCTGCAGTTTCACAAGCAGACGTCAAGGTTAACAGCTCCCTCTTGCCAAAGGAGAAGGCTCGATCTTTCTCCTCCCTTGCCTTTCTTATGCTCCCCTATTCCAGTCACATGGTCTTCAAGATTTTCTTGCCCTGGTAGAATATGATCCAGTTTTTCCACCGGGTAATTTTTTGCCAGATCAGTAAGTTAAATTTGCTTGCCTAGAGGGGTCCCTCAGGCGCTGGAGTAAGGGTGGCATGAGGTAAGGAGTTGGAGCACACTGCTGAGTGGGAAGAGAAAGCCAATAAAATAGTGGGAGAAGCTTCTCCTTTCTGGTGACAGTCCGCTGTTACACAGGGCCACCACATGTCTTGAAGCTATAGCTCAACAGGACACTCTCTGACAACCCATGCTTCAGCCAAGTTATTGCTCTTGTGAAAAAAGGCATAACCTATAAGCAAGTCATTTTTCACTTAGCTGCAGTCCAGAGGTACTACATTAGAGTAGTGGTAAACAAGGCTAAATTAACATAAAATCCTTTCGGGGTTAAATATATCCTATCCACATACTCCACCTATGTGAATGCAGCTCCTTCTCCCCCCCACCCCCCCATCCCCTAGGGCTACACCAAATCAGTACCCAAGCACTCCTGTTAGTGTTCATCTTCTTCTGAGAAGAGTAAATTTCTGTAAAGTTTGTGATCTTTCAGCAAAGTGACATTTGCTAGCAAGTTCATGCAGACACCAGTGCTTCAAAATGCTGCCACCTTCTGTGGAAAACTGGAAATTTATTCATATTCTGTCCCATGAATTGAGTTTTTCTGACTTTTGGAATTTAATGCTTTGTAATAATGCTTACTTCTTTACTACTTCCCTGATGTACAGCAAATTACTATTCCATGGAAGGATGTGAGAAAATCTAGATTTACTTCCTTCATGTTCCTAAGAAAGAGGGATTGGGAAAACATCATATTAAATTTACAAAGTTAGTGATAACATAAAGAAATGCTTTTATCATCCTCCAGGAAATTTACAGGCAGCCCAGTGATTAAAGTATTCTTCATCTGGAAAGTATTCTGCAGGTTACGGCAGGAGAGCAGGAGACCACATGTTGCTGCATTCATTGTAAAGTCACAGCAGATTATCATGCATTAAAGAGGGGCTGTTACAGGGAGTTATAAATAACATCTTCTCCTATCAGCTTTTTCAAAAACTGCAGCTGCTGAAAATTTCCATTTGTCTAGGACAAACTGTGCTTCAATTTAGTGCATCCAGAAAGAGAACTTATCAAGGAAGGCAGTTATTAAAAAGACAAAAAAAAATTTGCAAGCAGAACAAAACATCTTCAGGTAATTTAATCTATATATAAAAAACCTATGCTCTTCAGCAATTTGACTGCAATTTCCAACAATTAATCCCATAAATGTAATAGCTATAGAAATCAATAAAATGTTTGGAAGATTATACAACAGGCCTAAGAAGTTTATAATAAAACCCAAAATAATGACTTTTTAAATACTTCAGACATTAACAAAAGAATATTTGCAGAATATTGTGTAGCTTGCAAGTACTAAAATACTTGTGCGGCCTCTGTTAGATCAGCAAACTGTAACCAGAAATCTGTACAGGAAATCAGAAATCTCTGGGAGAAACCCTGTCACATGCTGCCATTCAAAACCTTTTCTTCTCACATCTTTCACAGTCATTTCTTGGTTGGCTAATGGCAAGGTTCATCATGCTGTTCTGGAACCATTCTGATACAGTGATGTATACACATCATTATGTAAATTTAGAGACAAATAAACTGAGACTGTGTCTATATTAGCAAGTGAAACATACTGATAGGAATGGATATGCACAGCAAAGCTACTTAATGTAGAGATCCTGACACACACACTGTATGTATTTCAGGTGGGACGTACTTCAGGTTAGCCCTAGCCTAGTAATATGGATGGAGTGCTCTAAGTACACACAAGGTATCTCTACAGTAGTATTCCAGTTAGGATCTGCAGCACACTTTTAAAGGTAACCTTCTGATGGCTCCCACTTGTCATGCAGGGTCTTGAAGCGTGCCTAACGGATTCCTTTTGAAGGACACCAAACCAACTGGTACATCCCCAGGACATACCCAAACCTGCATCCACAGGACTAGACTAAAGCTGGTCTGGACTGGCATGTCAGTGGTGTGGTATCAGATCCTCAGCTCCCATTCTTTTGCTCAGAACTTCTTTTACTTGCCAGTGTAGAAGTAGGCTCAGACATAGAAACATCTTGAGGCAATGAAGCCACAGCGAAAGGTTAGATGAGGGACAAATCCATTACCCGGTGTAGTAAGGCCTGAAATATCCAAGACAATGGAAAAAAACCCACAAATACATGGCTACGCTACAGAATGACTTGTGAAACACAGTGCAGAACACAACTTTTAAAACAGCTAGCTGGCATCTGCAGGGTTATTACTAAACTTAGGAAAGCGAACCTCACTGGACTCAAAAAAGGCAGTTCAGAGGGAACTCATGGCTCTGGAGAGGGAAGTGCATGCTGCACAGGTGTAGAACATATCCAACAGGACTCTCTAGTCTCTGAGACACAGGTGAGCCGCAGTCCCATCTTTACGCTCAAGCAACATCCACTGGCACATTGCTGCACCTGCATTAAGGAAACTGACTGCTGTTAGTGCACCTAAATCAAAACTCAGCAGCAGGAAATCTCCAGTAACCCCAAAATTTATCTTGAGAGGTTTCTAAAGGTGGTGTTAGAGCAGAGATCACTTTCAATATAGCACCGAACCGATCTTCAGAGGGATTTCCAAACCCATTTATGAGAAGGAGCCCACACACACTTAGGAAATGCTGCCGTGAGCACGTACTTCTGTGACACCACCATTACCAGGAAGCATATGACTTGGGGAGATTTTTGACTTGGCATTTACCTATGACTTGGCAGTCATGACGTGTCATTGACGCGCTGCGGCCACCATGTAAGTCACTTCCTCACCACTGGCCCGTCAGCACGAGCTGCTGCTCTTCCCCACGTTTTTTGGCAGGCGGGGAGCCTAATGGCAGTGACCGAGGCTTACCAACCAACCCGCGCCCCGGCCAGCCGGTGGGTGCGAGCCGGCCAAGCCGCCGAGAAAACACTGCGCCAGGCCGGGCAGGCCCGGAAGCGGGCAGCACCGT